>NW_028319728.1:0-156062 GCF_062004578.1 Staurois parvus | reverse complement strand
AAATATAAAAAGACAAATGAATGCGGCTAGGTAGCTCTTAATACATCATTATTAATTTTTTTTTTAAGGCAGGTAGTATAAGTTACTGAAGTTGACTTACTATCCACCTCTTGCAGCAAAGTAATGTTAACACACCGCAAACTGCTAAAGTGTGAATCAGCCCTTAGAGCCCATTCACACTATTCTGTTGCAATACATGTATTTTTGTGATACAGTGCCATTCATTCTGAAAGGCATTCCAACACACCTTTTCAATAGACATGCAATACTGAGAAATGCACAGCAATGCCCTAATGTGCATTGTAGTGCACTGCAAAAAATACATGCACAATTTTTGGTGTGTTTTGGTGTGTCAGGTATCCCATTCAAATTAAAGGATTGCCTTAATACGATGCACAGTAAAGTACATAATAACATGTATGTACGAACATAATGGTGTGAGTGGGCTCTTAGGGTTTCTTTACAGCATATTAAGTCAGCTGGCTAAAAGTGTAATGTGTATCATTGAAATTAAAAGCAAGGAGTTTAATTTACCAGTCAAATTGCAAAGTTATTATGTCCTGTATGGTTTACATCTTGGGCTGATGGGAATTATGAAATGTAACATTTTTCTTTTCTTTTTGCAAAGAGGATAGAGGATACTGTTATAATGAAGGATGGCAGAATGCAGATTCCTAAAGTTTCTATTTGCATCACTCAAATCAAAAAGGGAGCTTTGAAACATTTAAAATATATTTTATATATCAGTGATTTTTTCCTGTGATTTTTTCCTGTGATCTTTGTGATCCAAAAGATCGACATACCTTTTCCTAAATATAATATTGTTCTTTTTTTTTGCTTTTTGTATACTCTCAAAAGTTATTTCGAACAGTAAAAAAATAAGTTTTGTACTGTTTAAATATTTTTTGGAATGTGATTTGTAAATATTACTTTTGAATGCAATCTTATGGGAAACCATTGCTCAGACAATATTCTTTCAAAATTGTAAGTTAACGCATTATTTACAAAAAAGGGTTAAACATAATTACTACAGCAAATAAGGTCTAATTGTCGGCAATTAGTTAATCCAATTATGGAATACTAGAAGTATTTTCATTATATGCTTAAATAGTACATTAATCTGTCTTTGCTAGAAACATCTTATTTCTGTACAATAACATGCAGACTAGGAAAGAAAAGCCAGCAATGTAAAACAGACTCTACTGAATTGCACAGTGCTGAGAATGTAAGAACTGGAGCTGACTGATTGGAGAACAGGAAACACATGACCTCATTAACGAGCTGCTCTGTTTTGTTATCAAATCTCAGTCTTGACCAAGCTATAATATTTTGACTGCAGTGCAGAAAAGTAACTTGTCTTATACAATTATTCGATAAAAAAAAACAAAAAAAACACAGATCATTTAAAGCAGGTAAGACCAGATCCAGGTCTTCCACAAGGCAATGCTGGCAAGAGACAAGGCCCAGTGGATGTTCAGAGGCCAAGCCACATTCTTCATGCTCCTGACGGCACAATTGGTCAAAGCTATTGAGCGACCCATTACAAGTGAGGATAAAGTGAAAAGTACAAAAGTAGGCCACAGGTTGCAGGAGACAAAATTGCTTGATTCCCTCATCACCACAATTCATGTTGATGGGAGAATCCCTTCCATGAAGCTTTTGTATTCTGACAGGCAACTGACTTCAGTACAACCAGCCTGCCCATACATGAATCAAAATTTGTCCAGTTCCTGCTGAACCAGCCAAATTTCAATCCATCTATGGCTGGATTTAGGCTTACACTTGGGCAGCTAGGTAGCCATTGTCAGGTGTTCAGGAGGTGATCCTGATTCCTCCTGAATGTCCGTTTTATTTTTTTCTGAATGGCCCTTTTTAACAGTGAGCAAAGTATTTAACACTTAGTGGTAACACAGCCCTATTGACTTGAGTGGGTAAGTTTGACAGGCAATGTCACCTGTGAACTCAACCTGCCATGTTAAATTTTCCACGACACAAAGCATTGTGACCATGGCATGTGTGCATCTCCCTCTGGTTGTATGGTATCATTTAGATGGGTAGTTGGGGAATGGTAAAAGCCTGGGTAATCTGTGTGTTTCTACCTTCCCTTGGCTGTCTGTATGAAAGAGGCCTAACGGGAATTAACCAGATATAGAAATGTCAAAAAAGTAAGTACTCTTTAAACTATAACACCACTATAGAATGTTTATGTAGTTAAAAGAGAAGTTTTTCCCCCCAGTTATACTTCCCTAGGTGAATGCAGCATCGGTGCAATGCTGTATATGTCCACTGCTGGCTCTAAGTGTGGCTAAGAGGCTGAGCCAGGTGCCACTCCAGACTCTGGTGTGGATCCCGACTTTGAAGTCGGGATGTTTCTTTCCCTAGACTGGACCGGCTGAGTGACTTCAGTCCGCTGTCAGCTGAAAACAGGTCACAGGAGTGCAGGACGGACTGTACTCCCGTGATCCACAGAAGTACAGCCAAAAGAGCTTTGGCTGCACTCCTCCTTTAAACACTTGTCAACCGCGCTATAGCCGAAAGGTTTGTCTAGTTCTGGGAGGGCGTCCATGGATGTCCTCCCAGAGCACGCCCCCTGCGCGCCCCAACAGCGCGCACACAGCGCTGTCACCTACGAACACAGCTGACCACATGACAAGGTAAAAGGCCAATCACAGAGGCCTTTTACCATGTGATCAGCTGTGTCCAATGACACAGCAGATTAAAAAGTAAATACAGTTGCCGGATATCGGCAGCAATTTCCTCACGCTGTCACAACGTGAGAAACTTACTGCCAATAACCGGAAAATGTGACAATGTGAAAAGATCTGAACTGATAATCAGGGCACAGATCATCAGTGCCACCCAGCAGTGCCCAGCAATGCCGTATGTCAGTGCCCAGCATTGCCGCCCGTCAGTGCTCAGCAGTGTCTCTCGTCAGTGCCACCTATCAGTGACCATCATTGCTGCATCATCAGCACCTCCTCATCAATGCCCACCAGTGCCGCCTCATCAACGCACATCAGTGAAGGAGAAAAATTACCTGTTTGCAAAATTTTATACATCAAAACAAAGAAACATTCTTGCTTTTTGGTAATTAAATACCACCAAAGAAAGCTCTATTTTTGTGAAAAAAAATTATGAACATTTCATATGGGTACAGTGTTGCATGACCGCGCAATTGTCATTCAAAGTGCAACAGCACTGAAAGCTGAAAATTGGCCTGGGCAGGAAGGGGGTAAAAGTGCCTTGTAGACAAGTGGTTAATACACTAGAAAATAAATCCTTCCTGAAAAGCGACACTAGATGTAGACTATCAGCTCTCATTTCTATAGCCATAGTTGCTGGCATGCTTCATTCAGTCATTATAAAGTTTTAAATCAGAATTCATGGTTTAGTAACAAGATTTCAGTTTACTACAATTAATTTTCCAGCATTTACTCACCCAGCCTTTAATCCTAGGTCCTGTAAGTTAGACAGCCTTGGCTTAATTTAAGGAAGTAGTACAACTTGTTCAAACAGACTTGACAAATAAAGTCTATGTACATGATCTACTGTGCAGAGTCACAACGCCATGTAGTGAAAAGGAAAGTAGAGAGAAAAAAAAAAAACACTTCTACTGCACCAAGAAATATACAATAGGAATCTTGTGGGAAAACAAGTTCTTCTAGTAAGAACATGAAAACCTGACAAGTGAGATGGATCAGCCCTTAGACTGATATAAAATGTCATTAGCCAAGTGCCTATGAGAATAGCTTTACCAATCACTGACAACAAATACAAATTAAAAATACAGAATAAGTCCTCATGCACACTGGGCATTGTAAAAATGCAGGTAGCGTTATCTATATAAAGTCATGTAAAAAACGTAAGTTGTTCTGCATGTTTTAGCATTTTTGCATTAGCGTTTAGCAGCATTTTTCCTCGTTTTTAGGCTTTTTTTGCTGAAAAAAACAAACCAAAAATGCTGGTTTGCCGCATTTTACAGCGTTTACCATTTTTCCAGCTAAAAACTCATCTAGAAACCCACTAGTTCTGGGGGGTTTTCCAGCCAAAAGACTTCCCTGCCAAAATTGCTGATTAAAGGCTATGTGTGCATGGAAACCTAGGATAACATGCTGGGGAGTTTACTGGCTGTAGAAGAAAAAAAAAAAAAAAAACGCAAGAAGAAAAAAACAGCAGCTGTAATAATGTCCAGTGTGCATGAGGACTAACACTCAAATACTGGCTTGATAAATACAAAATTATTTTTTTAGGAAAATGTATATGGGGAGACTTGATGCCAAACATACTGAAAAATAAAAATTTACCAGTTTACATACAGTACATTTTAATAACAGGAGTCACTGGAGATTATTAGTATAACAGTGTACACCCTGGCTGATGTGGTCTAAAACCCCACAGAAACTCCCATTTGCTGTCTCATGTAAAAGACATGTAAAAGGCTGTGCATACATTACTATATTTTAACTATATAATAATACAACTTCAATATACTTAATTTAATAGATCAGGGGTCATTGCAATGCAGTTGATATAGGAATTTGAAAATTATTAGTAAGCTGCATGCACTGATCGAATGCTGGTTTTCCAGCATGACCGTTCAACAAAAGCTGGTCTAACAAACAAGGTTACACACATACCAAAATGTCGCTGCATTTCAAATTCCTTTTTTTTTTGCTGCTGTGATGCAACTTCCTGTTAGAGGGTGGCTACATTAATCCTCTATGGTCCAACTGTATGTGGGAACCTAGCCTCTGTGGCTTGCTCCCAACATGCACTAGGGACTATGAGCTATGGTATTTGTGACCACTATTAATATACATTGCTCTTTCCAAACAAACAGAAGTCGAGGGAAAAGAAGTGGTTCAGGAGTTCACAGAGGATGTTACAAGGAGGCAGAAAAACACAGTAAGAAATTATTTAATGAAAAATAGATTATAGGGTCATTATGTACTGGCTGTGCATGCGTTATCTTTGGAGAAAAAGGATATGGTTTAGTGTCTTCTGCACAAGGAACAACAGGGGGAATTTTGGAAATTTCCAACCTAATCTACCTTTTATTCTAATTTTGAACCTAAAAGGTTATCCTTTGATGGCATATAGCCCTTACAATGCTCGATTACCATACGGGCTCATGAAAAACATTTGAAGCAGTACCAACTCTTCCTCCAGTCATAGGGGAACTGCAATGCATCTCAGCAGCACAAACCAAAAATTCATTTTTAAATATTTAAAGCAAACACTCCCATCCATCCATGTCTCCATACTTTATTTTGAGGAGAAATCACTTTGAAAAACATCCCTCTAGCATTTCTGGCCACAGCCATCTTAAGGGCAGATGAGTTTACTTGCTGGAATCTGCAATCCATCTGCCTTACTTAAAACAAGTAAATATATTATACTTTCCTATCTATTTACTAATGATAGCAGCATAAGGATTAAAATAGTCATTGCTGATTAAGTGAGTGATGTTCCGCTTTAATTGCTAACTTTAGTCAATAACTAATCATCACTTCAAACTAGTGGTGGTTTATAATCAAAAAGATAACTTATTTTTAGAAGAAATCATGCCACCAAAGTTCCTTGACTAGTTTCTATTGAAAATAATGAATACCTTATTAATTAGGCATAATAATCAGCAAAGCTTTTTACAGGAAAAAGCCTAAGTAAATTGATGAAGCTCATCTGCAAATAAAATTTTATGTAATAGAGGTTTATGTTCACTTTACCAGCTGGAAAGTGAATTCCTTTTGTATGTTAATTTACTGCTAATACTGTAGGAAGAAGAATTCTCATTAAAAAGACAACATTTTAATCTCAAATTCATAAACTGTCCCTATTAGTATAGAATATTCATATCTACCACCTACTGAATTCTCCCAGCTTTATACACACTTTTTAAAATGACCCAAATTTGCTATATTTGAAGTGCAGGCCACCAAAACAAAGGAGCACCAGGCATCAATTGAAAGACAGAATAACTAGGATGGAAGTATCCCATCATTTACCATTGCCCTGACACAACTGCACTCACGGAGTATATGTATGAACTATAAAGATGGCTATACCCTAGTAAAATTCCATTAAAAAAAATCTTCATTTTAAGAATGTTCATTCAATTTTCCAGTTGTTAGTGGGGTCAAATCGATGTGCACTTTTATCTGTAATTTTTTATTGAGTGAACAAATATCTAACAGTGTATGTGGTTTTAGTTCTGGAAATTTCATGTATTCCAGAATGGAACGTTAAATGCATAGGGTCCCCATCTCATCCCAGTTGTGTATTTGGTTTACTTCTGGAAGGCACTGTTCATTACTAAGATAATCTTGCATAAGGCTTTCATTTCATTTAATAAAATATTAATGCCAGCAATTAAAAACCTGGGAAAACCTTTTAGAAGTCAAAGCAAATTTCATGAGTTTGGTGATATTGGGAGATAAAATGTGGAGCGTGAGATGTTATCAGGAACCACCTGTCTGCTGTTTCCTCTTAATTGTGTATTGCTGGTGTTTCCAGAGTCTAGAACACTTTTTTCTGCACTTGCTCCAGAGCTATAGTCTGTATTATTTATAGACATTTATGAATTTTGAATCATTGAATATGTACAGTAAAATTGCACTTCAGTTTATACTGATGTTACAAATTAGTTTTACAATACTTGGAACTGGAGTAGTAGGAACAATTGGAACCACAAAGATGGTGCCAGCAAATTCAAAGACGGTGGCCGTAACCTGGCAACAATGAGTAAACTACTGTCACAGCAACTATTATCTTGAGGAATTCAGGGGCAAATTTGATAAAATGCATTGGTGCAGAGCATTGTGATTTGATCACATCAACCCAGAGGTGACCAGGCGGAGTTTGCCCAGTAAGCGGATGCCAATCCCCAGGCTTTAAGGGGACATCCTATGCTATTTTAAAGTGATACCACTGCTGTGCACTCAGATTTAACGTGCACCAATTTTGTGAGTGGCCTTTTATTTTTCTTTAGTTTTAATAAAATCATTTTTAAAAATGAATGTTGTTTTTCTTATGTTCTTGACTGAAGGAGCTATTCTTAGGTGCTGATTCTTTGTGGTGTATTAAAATAGATTGAAGATCATAGTGGAGGAAATGGAAATGGTTGGAGATAACATTGCCAAGGTCCTTCTTAAGTGACCTATTTCAGGTCAGTGGATTGAGGCAAGCGCATCAAGCTCGGGTGATATCACATAAATGGAAGTAGAAATTCTCACTATACACATGGAGGTGTTTTTGGACTTTATTCAATACATTTGATAATTTGGACAGTTAAAAAGAAAAGGATGATTATATATTACTTTTTGTTTTATTAGGTTTAGCTTGTGTAAGCACTAATAGCTATACATCATACTTTGTTTAGTTTGTGTAAGAAATAATTATTAGTCCTGTGACAGACCCAACCGTGACAGGGGCTTTTGGAGGGGACTAGCCTTCTACCCACTGATTATGGCCCGTGGAGACAGCAGATCATTCTCTAAATGATGGACAATAACATTTGGATAAGACTTGGATTACTTCTCTGCATAAATACAGTAAATCTTCCATTCTGCAGTGGATGGAAAGATGTATTATTAATCTTGTATAGGTTAATGATCAGAGGAAATATGGTGGTCCTCATGAGGATTGGGTTGCAGAAGCTCCTCAATTTGGGACAAAATTATTTATCAACAATCTCCCTCAAGAAATTTAAGAAGATAAAATAATTACACTTTTTCAAACTTGGAATATGTTGAGTTTTGTCTTATGATGGACAGATTATACAAGTGAAAGCAAGCACCTGAAAGACAGCACATGCAATGGACCTTGTATATTCAGGGTGTGGACTTATTGCCAGTCAGTCTGAAGTGGGTTCCCTGATTATCAAAGCATTGATCAACTGGCTGTTGATTAGCTTAAAGGACAACTTCACCTTTGGGAACATGTTACATGTTCCACCTGTATATAGGGTGGAACATGTTCGCAATGCTGCTGCAGCAGCTGCCGCCAGCCGCCCCCCCCCCCCCCCCCGCCCGACAGATAGTACGGGGAAACCTCTCCCTGTGTTATCTGTCAGATTTCAAAACAGAGGCCACACAGCTTTGCTATTCATTCACGGATGTCTGTGAATGAATGAACTGTAAGTCCCTTATAGACTGTGGGCTTGTAGTTTTCAATGATCTACCACTGCGCTGTGGAATGCTGTGGTAGTTAATTGCAACTGTCAGAATATCTGCTTGGCCATACATACTGTATAGCAAGCAGATATTCTGACAGGTCTGCAGGAGACCTGCATGGCAGCAGCGATCTACTGATCGCTGTTGCAATGCTTTCTAGGCTCCTGCAGACAAAAATAATAATGTGCATTTATTATTTTTGTCCAAAAGGTGAACTTATCCTTTAATGTTAATTAGATCACTGTTAGCTGTAGTGCTTACCATTTGCATTGTTAAGGATAATGTGAACAAGCTCTTACCGAATAAATGTGGAATATTTATTCTAATGTACAATATTTGTGTTTATTGTTCCTGTGGGCACTACCCCTATTTCGGGAGTGTATAAAAACCTGTGTTTTCTATTCAATAAAGAGTTCCAGTTTGTCATCTAAGCTAGTCTCGTCTAGTCTTGAGTGCAATGCCTGGCTATAATACCTTGAGTCACTCAGTCGGGGTGACAGACATTCCATCACATTTGGTGGCAGCAGTGGGATGCTTCTTGCAGTCTAGGCCATCCAAACCACCACTGGGATTCGAGGTCTGGGTGGCAGAAGAGGAGAGGAACAGATACCTTTGCTCTGCACAATGGTTTTGCACAGAGCAACCCAGATCCCCCCCTTTCACGGGTCTCCTGATGGCGCTTCCTATGGTGGGCACTTGTGCAGGCTCACTCCCATGCCTGGGTGCGTGTGCCTATTCAACCTGCCTCAGCCCCACCGCCCACTCTCTGCTCACAGGTTTTGATTGAGAGCAGCAGGAGCCAATGGCTTCTCTTAAGCCTGTGAGAGCAGGGAGAGAAGAAAAGAGTTGCTGTAGATGGCACAGTGCTGGACCATGATTGGGCTCAAGTGAGTATTTAGGGGGGGCTGCAAGTAAAAGGTTCTTTACCTTAATGCAAAGAATTCATTAAAAGAGAAGTATGGACTTGCTTATAGTCACCTAGGTGGACAATGCTGCGTCTGTCCCCCGCTGGTTCTGCAGTGAGAACTGCAAACACCACTGATCACTCTGTTCTCCACCCCACCCACTCGCTCTCAGCAGAGAGCTGTGACTGTCAGTAAATGGCTCTCTGCTCTGCCCCTCCAGAGCTCACTGAAGTGCTGGGCTGTGGAGGAGATGGGAGGAGCCGGCTTAGGCTCTCGGCGGATCACTGGCATCTCAGGCATCTGGGTGGATCCTGACCATATGGTTGAGATCTTTTCCAAGTCTGGACTGACTGAATGATGTCAGCTGACAACAGACTTTAGCCCACTGTCGGTTGAAAACTGGTCACAAGAGCGCAGAATGAGCTGCACTCCAGTGAGCTATAGAAGTATAGCCAAAAAAGCTTTGACTATACTTCAAAGTAAAAATCCTTTTACCTTTGCAACCACTTTAAGCTCCACGGTGCAATGGGCACACACAAAACTGACACCATGTGCAAAAGAAAAAGCAAGCACTCAAATGTATGCACACAAAAAAAGTGCACAAGGTGTAAAACATGGTAATCCTTCAAAAGAAAAAGGACCCTAGCCCTGAATCCCCATGCCACAAGACTTCTGATGGCGACTGAGTATTCATGGTCCACCCATAGAGGGGAGTATAGATGTTAATTATTTTTCTGAAAACCCCAAACATCTCTTTTTAATCCTTCAAGAGAACTGTCCAGAACTGAATTATGGAAGCTGTCACTGCTGGAACAAGCATGTTCATATTAGGTGTTGCAGCACCTGAAATCACATACTTGTTCCAGGTCAGTGACTTGCCAAGTAGTTAGGAAGGATTTAGATGACAGCCCTGAGCATATTTAAAAAGTAAACGGTGGGAACTCAAACATATTTTTGTCTTGATTGGTTCCTGAAGGTTCTTTTTTTTCCATGCAATACAGGAAGGTGGTAGATGATATGGTGAAAAAGGACATCAAGTATCTAGACATTCTGTTTACTCTGAGTAGAATAAAAAAAAAAAAAAAAAAGAATCTTACAATCAAAATTTCAAATTATTATTATAATGTAACATTTCAAGCATGTCTGACCACAGGTTCATACGGCTACATTGAGTAATAGGCTACACACACACTTCTGTGCAATTTAAATTTAACAGGATTTACTCCAAGCTGAAGTGCTCAGACCAATGTAAAGATTTCCATATATGTATACTCTATTTTTCCTAATCTATATATCTATTGCCTTATATATAAATAATACAAAAATAAATACACTATCAAAAGGTCTAGCTAAGCCTTTTCAAAAGGGCCACTTATGTGATTTGGTAACTGGCGTTGGTCCACAATTAAAGTAAATGGTTCAGAATTAAACATTTTTTATTTTGAATATTTTCCATCTGCAGCAACTGAACTCCAACAGGACAGGGAGGAGAAGATGACTTTCAGCGGTTGCAGGATGAAAATGGAGGGGATTAGGTTCTGTATATGCCTCCCCCACTGCCCCTCCTGTCCAAGTGTAAAACAGAATGTGAAAGGGAGGCCACACGGGCCCCCTGGAGTATGGGGTGGGGTTGTCATTGTGACCCATGAAGCTACACCACTGGTTGGGGATGGGGTAAAAGCACATCTAAACTATGGAGTTATACTACCCCTCCAAAACTGTAAACGAGCCCTCTATAAACTTGCTTCCACACTGTTGTGCTGTGGTTTACCCGCAACACGGGTTCAGCAGTGCACATGTGGCTTTCCTGCAGGTTAGCTGATCTTTGCCATAGAATTCTATTATATCTTGCAGGTGTTGCGCGCTTTCTGAAAGCACACTAAGATGCCTGCATTCAAGAGTTTTGGTGTGCTTTCAGAAAGCGCACCAAAGCCACAGGTTATAATAGAAGTCTTTGGGTGCACCCGAGGATCAGTGTAAAAGCAGCCTAAGTTGTAAACCCTATTATAGGCTGTAATATGTCCATTACAAAAGAACAGTGTATGTGTTGTTTAATACACTTACGTTTTCCTCTTCCAGATTCTGCTGGCAATGCTCTCAGTCTCCAGGCTGCTAGAAAGGTCCCAGGTGAGAGGCACTTGATAACACTCCGCCTTGGACAGAAGCCAGCGCTACAGAGGAAGCATTGGATTATGTGGCTTCTACTGCCTCTGCAGCCACCTACTTCCTCCACTGCCAGCACTGGCTCGATGCATTCTGATGCTCTGGGATGACAGGTCAGCAAGCCCAGACTGCAATCAATGGGTTGACAGCGTTGACATGCACTTACCTGGTTTGAGGTCGAGGGCCACAGGTTCAGCACCACTGGTCTAGTACAAGGGCCTACAGGCCTATTTACAGTTTTGAATTATTTATTGTAAAAAGTGTATTTTTCTGTGCATTACCACAAACACACAAATTGCACACAGCACACATTAATACAGAAAAAAATACAAACCCACAGACATGCACTTTTTTGAAAATTCTAAGGCCCCTTTCACATGAGGTAGACTCCGTTTTGATAAGCAAGGGATTGGTCTACAGCCATATGGACATAGACTCTGCTATCCGTTTATACCCAACTGCCCTGCAATCCACCTAGATGGAGGGTACGGATCCCCTTCCATTTATTTATTTTTTTTTAGTAGACTGGATTAGACCAGAGGTAGGCAGGTATAAACAGATATATGTCTGTTTATACCTACCTACCTCTGGTCTAATCCAGTCTACTAAAAAAAAAAAATAAATGGAAGTGGATCCGTACCCTCCGGCCCAATCTGGTCTGCCTGAAAAAGGACAGGTTGACCTGATGAGGTCCTTCGAATGAAAGGAGCCTATGGCAACACACCATAACACACAGATGGTTCACATCTGTGCTTTGCAGTGAGCTACAAAGCAAATACATTATGTCGCACAGTCTAGGAGCTTTGGTGGGCCATTCAAAAGGAATAGCCTTCTAATGGACCGCAATGTTGGCACATGTTTTACCAAGCATTACTGCAATGCAAAGGTGTAATCGGCTTCTTAAACTTGGCTAACGTGCCAGGTCATGAGCAAATAAATGACCTAATGCCATGGCAAACACTAACTTTCACAGAAGCAAAACAAATAAATGAAAACTAACAAAGCTGAACGTATGCGCAAGCAAGCAACATGCAAATCGGGACAGACTGTCACCTTGGAAACAAAATTACACACAGAGAAACAAAAGGTCATCCCAAACACATCAGCAGCCATACTTTTCATTTCAATGGACATAAGCTCCAAAAACAGCACAAATTTGTATTTCCAAAATTATTGTACTCATCACTATATACTGATATTTATAAATACATGTGATTGGAGGTAAGCGTGCAAGCTAGACAATGACAGATGGTCTGATGCACTTGAGCACGTATTAATTTTCACGGTCAAATATTGATTCATCACAGTTATACGTTTGGGACTTTGTGCTATATGGTTTATGAATATTGTTTATTTATGATCACATGTATTTATATCACCTATCACTTATATTTAGTCACATTCTTGATGGCATATTTTTGGGCTACACATTAGGTGCACCATTATATGAATTGTATTCATATAATTTATGTATTCACCCATTTAGTATCGAGTCCTTTATTTTTTATGTCTATTATCACATGGTATTAGCGCTACACCACCTTATCTACTTACATGACTATTGCACCAGAGATAGGCTTGTCCACTCCCCATTACCACCATGACCGTTCCGTACAAACCCCCCTTTCCCCTTAACCAATTATACTTACAAAAAAACATGACACCAATTTTGGAGTAAATGGCCAACATGGCCTTTTATTAACAACACAAATTTAAATACACCAACCATTCCTTATAACAGAAACCCAAAGAATTGTTGTTGGTCTTCGAAGGCACCCCCAAACAATCTGAAATGCACCTGCGGACAACCATATACACTAGGCCTCCAGCCGCAACCAACCAGCTCAGAGACAACCATACCGTCCGCAGTGCAGCACCACCACCTTCCAGTTAAACCTTGGTTAACTGGGAATGTCCCCGGGCATCCCATACCACCGATGGGTCCCACACCATTGTTTTTACCTTCCAAGATAAGAACCGCCTCCAAAGACCAACAACCGCCCAGGAACCAACATAACCCCCCTTTACCTGGAGGGACCCAATACTCGCCAAAAACAGGGAGGGCGGGAGGGAAGCTCTCACTCCTGACGTCCAGCTCAAACTGACGCCCCCTCACTGAAACCCCCCACCCCAAGGTGCAGGAAACCCCACCTACTCTCAACCTTCCACCAACCCCCACTATCAAAAACAAACCCCTTGGATCTGCCTTAACCCTTTCTGTTCCTCCTTCCCCACTCTGGGCCTAGTCATGTATGCCCTGCGCCATTTCTTCTTTCTTTTTTGCTACGGGCATTCCTATTCATTTACACGTATTGGGATTTTTTTCTTAGCAAAGACATGTAGCAAAATACATTGGCCTAAATTTATAACGAAATTTGTTTTTTTACTGGACATGTTTAACAGCAAACAGCCAAAAAATTGTTTTTTTCTCAGAATTGTCTGGCTAGCACAAAAAATAAAAAATGCACAGACAAACAAATACCACCGAAAGAATGCTCAATTCGTGGGAAAAAAAGAACGTAAATTTCATTCAGTGCAGCGTTACATGACCACACTAATGCAAAAAATGGCCTGGTCAGGAAAGGAGGTAAATCCTCTGGAGGGCACTTGGTTAACACAGTCCAAAAGGGGAAGGATGTGCAGTAAACCAAAAACTTAGTATTTATCTTTCAGCTTACTGTGGGTAGAAAAATTAAAGTGTATCCAAACCCAAGAGCAATGTATTATAGTAAACCAGTTCTTAGTTGGGGTAGCTGAATTTGTTTTCTTTTTTTTCACCTTATAATCCGATCAGTAATGGGCTGTTCACATGTGGCATATGAATCTATGCCCCATGGAACCTGGGAAGGGAACCAGGGTGTGTTCAGGGCATTACACCTGCTTGGATGTCACATTGGGTTGCAGAGGCTGTGTCCGTACTGCTGTTGTGCACCAACTAACTGCAATGGGACTGCCTTTAGGGATGCATGGAACTCCTGTGCACCCCTGTGCAGATTAACATGACCCTTGCACAGGGCATGGATTTATACATCACGTCTGATCGAGGCCCTAAAAACACAGGATTGCAGGATTGTCAACCTAGAAAAGTCTTTTTCAACCAGGGTGCCTTGAGGTCTTCAGGGGTGTCTTGGCAAAATGTCTAAAAATTGTCCAAAACTTTTATACAAGACAGTGGGTGGAACAAGCCTGCCTTTTAGTTACACAAAGCCACAGGTTTTTATTGTGCATCATTACAACCTTCTAGCCACCGGCATCCTGACAACCAATTACATAAATTGATAAGGAGGATGTCGGTTGCCTGCACACCATCCTTGTTTGGCCCTCCCCTGCCCCTCTCCGTCAGCACCAGGGTCACATTAGCTCAGTGATGGAGAAAAAAAATGAGAGGAAGAGAAACATTGGAATACTCGCCAGTACCAATGTGCAAAAGTGTATTTGCTTTGGAAGAACAAATCCCATCTAACGTTGGGTGTCCTACATGTGTGGGTGTTGCTGAGTTATGTAAAACTATTAGAACAGTTTTTTACATTTTAGAATGGGGTGCCTCAAGACCATCATTTTAAAGGGTGCTTCGGAACTGCCCATAGCATAGAGGGTTCCTTGACTGAAAAAGGTGGAGAAACACTGCCCTAGAACAATAAACATGCTGGGACTACAGAACACCTCCCGCTCGCCTACCTAACATAGGGGGATTCTGTAACTTAGAGTTACCTAGGCAGGAAGAGAAGACTGCTGAGATAACACTGTAGAGTGCAGAGTATACATGACATCACTGGGTTTCCCACATGATTTTGTTTTTTTTTCTCACATCAATCATATGCAGCAACACTTTCAATTGTATGATCCAAGCTGAACCATGGGCTGAAGAGAAAAAAGTTACCTACAGGCATCCTCCTTACAGTGTTACTAAACCCAGGACCCTGCATTCACCATATCTGGTCTCCCACAGTACACAGAACATGGAAATGGAATTATTTTAGTAAATATAAACTACTAAATACCTTTTCTCATCAGAAGTTAGAGCAGTCTTGTGACAGTGTCCAGCAGAACACTGGTTAATCTTGTAGGAGGAGTTTTCATTCTCTTCTGACTGTCCTATGAGGCTGCAGGGCACCTGACTCTCTGTCTGGACAGTGCTGATTGGGCCAGTGCTGATCACATGCATTCTCCCAAGAAAAAAAAAACTCTATCAATACACACCAAACTGAGCATGTGCAGCTTGCCCCCAAGGATCTGTTCTATCAGCAGATGAATTGGGGATTGTGGAGGATGGGGAGGATCAGAGAAGACAGGATCAGACACCTTTTTTTCACAATGCAGAGTATTAACCTCTTAGGTTCCACAGTGCTTTACTGCATATACAGACTGATTTTACTGCTGTGGGATTAGTAACACTTTAATGTCAGTCCCCCAAAACTGCTCCCCTTTGTATGCAATTAGTCGTGCATCAATGCAAGATCATCAGCCTTAGGCCTCTTTCACACGGATGTTCCATATGTCCATCTTCATCTGTCTGTTTACAGATGAAAAAAGGACACCCGTGTATTACTATGGACTGGCGGATGTAAATGGATGATCATCTGTTTACATCCATTAATGTCTGCATCCGTTAACATCCATTTTTTTGAACAGAAGAAAACCCTATTTTTCTTGTGTTAACAAAAAAACCACAGAACAGATGAAAAACAGATGTAAAACGGGCAAAAAAAGGATATATAAATGGATGAGAAAAAAAACGGATGTGAACTGATGAAAAAACGGACGTGAACTGATGAAAAAACGGATGTGAACTGATGAAAAAAACGGATGTGAACTGATGAAAAAAACGGATGTGAACTGATGAAAAAAACGGATGTGAACTGATGAAAAAAACGGATGTGAACTGATGAAAAAAACGGACGTGAACTGATGAAAAAAACGGACGTGAACTGATGAAAAAAACGGACGTGAACTGATGAAAAAAACGGACGTGAACTGAGGAAAAAACGGACGTGAACTGAGGAAAAAACGGACGTGAACTGAGGAAAAAACGGACGTGAACTGAGGAAAAAACGGACGTGAACTGATGAAAAAACGGACGTGAACTGATGAAAAAACAGACGTGAACTGATGAAAAAACAGACGTGAACTGATGAAAAAACAGACGTGAACTGATGAAAAAACAGACGTGAACTGATGAAAAAACAGACGTGAACTGATGAAAAAACAGATGTGAACTGATGAAAAAACAGATGTGAACTGATGCATTTTTTTCTTGGAAAAAACGTGACTGAACTGATGAAAAAAATGGGACGCCCGTGTAAAAGGGGCCTTACATTGTAGGCTGGGATGCCAAGGGCCTGCCCACATCTCTGGATCGTTGGAGAACAGAATTGAACACCAACTGCCAGGGAAGCAAGGAATACGCCAAGTAGTATACCTATTCCTGTCCTAGAGAAAATTGACCCTTGCAGTGAGAAGGGGGCCCCACATTTTCTGCAACTCGGAGTTCAACTTTAACATGCCAAAAGGAAGCAAATAGAAGTTAAAGCAGAACTAAAGGAAACATATAAAACTGTGAGTAGGCAGCTCTTTATTGCAGAAGAGCATGCAAAGTCTCTTCTACACCAACAAACACTTACCTGCCTGCAAGCAGTCTTCTATTGAATGACACCCTGCTGCTCATGAGCAGCTCACCATGCATTCCCGGCACACCCACACTGGAATGACAGACTCCTGTGCGTATGCTTGGAATGATATCACTTCACCACCAACCGATCAAGAGACTGGAAACCTGGCACCCAGAAATGGCGGGGGAGAAAACAACAGAGGCTGATGAGGGATTTAACCGCCGCATTACTGGAATGAGGTGGTGAGTATTATTATGAGTTTCGTTCACCTTAACTGGTAAAGTTTACATAGATGAGAACAAAGGACGTCTGTTCGGCTGCACACCAAACAATCCACTTTATTGAACCAAGATAAAACCAATACAGACAGTAGAAATACAGTGGGGGACTGGCAGGTTTCAAACAAAAAAAAGGTGACTTTTTAGATGCGAGTTACTGTAAGTGGACAAAAAGTTACCTTCCTTTATATGTCACTCTTCTCACCACCTTACTGATCTAGCTGGAGCAACTAAAGGTGTGAACTTTACACAGGATAAAATAAAGGCTTCAAAACAGACTCAATCCATTATTCACGACCACTCAAGATACAGTATAGCAAACACTACCTTAAAAGCACTGATGACAGCATAAAGAGAAATCAAATAACATCCAAAGCATTATACTTTTCCCAGAAGTATACTTGCCCCCTGCACAAGCTTTAGTAAACACATATCCATTAAAACAATGATTGAAGAATGAACTACTTACCTATCCAACTTTTACAGAGTGTCTTGGATTGGTACCACTTTCTTTACAAGGAAGTGCTAGGTTCAAATGAAAGACGACTGCCGAGACATTTTACCTTCCTGTGCATGTACATTCTGGATTTCATGTTACAAGGTGGAGTTATTACAGTGGAAATCCACGCCTAAAAGAGAAATACAACCTCCCAACTCTTTACAACCAGGGAGCAGAAAATCACGTGTCTCCATTGTTCCATTGACAACATCCTGTTACGACTTCACAAGTACTACTGCAGTAGTTAAAGGTGCTGTCATTCCAGACACACAGGATCTCCTGCTAATATTTAAATAAGCTTTGTACAGGAGCAAAGAGACCGTGACGGAAATATTCCACTCAAATCTTTAGCTTCACTGAAATAGATTATGCATTAATATATAAATAACACACACACTGCGAGGCATTTACTAAAACTGGAGAGTGCAAAATCTGAACAGAAGCCAATCAGCTTCCAGGTTTTATTGTCAAAGCGAAATTGAACAAACTGAAGTCAGAAACTGATTAGCTACCATGCACAGCTGCACCACATCAGTCACGACTTGGCATGCGATTTGCCTGCCATGCGACTTGCAAATCGTATGCCAAGTTGCATCCTATTGTCTGCAATTACAGCAGTCAAATCAGTGCGTTTCCAACTTACCCCTGGTTCACATATATGCGGCCGTACGGGCCGCATTTTGCACGGGCACAAGAGCCCATTCATTTGAATAGACTCCCCGAGCCCCGTGACACGCAGGGAAGAAGTCCCTGCACTTCTTTGGAAAACGCAGCCCATGCGGGAACCTTGGTTCCCAGTACGATTGCGTTTTCCAGTGCAGGCGGCATGCCAATAGAACTAAATGGCACCCACCCACAGGTCTGAAGTTCTCTGTGCAGGTGGTGTGGCTGCACTGATTTTCATGCGGATCCGCAGCGGCACCACCCACACATATGTGAACCTAGCCTCAGTTGGAGCTGCACCGATTTCTAAAGTAGTACATGCACTACTTTGGGTGCGATTTGCATAGACATCTGTGTCAGATGTCTTGCAAATCGCACCTGAAATCGCCATCTCACCCGAACGAAGTCGCACGATTTCAAAGTCGGGCTTGATGTGACCAGGGGGTAAGCTGGCCATGAACTATAACATTTTCTGTCCAATTCCTGCCCAATTTCCATTAGGGAAGGTCTAATTGGATACGATTGTTATTTAGGTTTGGCCTCATATTATATGGTTTTTGGTAAATCTAAAGCAAAATGCTCAAGAAAATTGTATAATGTATAGCCAGCCTTAAGCCAGCCATACACGGGTCCAGGGGCGGACTGACCATTTGGAAACTCGGGCACTGCCCGAGGGCCCGGGTTCAGTAGGGGGCCCCATGAGATTCCCCTGGGACCTTATTCATAGGCTTTTTGGAGTTTGGGCAAGGACACAGGGGCCCCATGATCCCCTATTGCCCAGGGGCCCTATGAGTTGTCAATCCGCCCCTGCTTGGTTGAATTTCAAAATCAATGTTGCAACATCGGATTACAAAAAGGGCACAAAATTTCTGATTTTCTAAAGAAAATCTGTTGTAATTTGACCCATGTATAGCCTGCATTAGACTAGGTTGACTCCTATGCAGGTTGTGTTTGAGCTGTTTCTGCATTGCATTTTGCATTGCGTTTTTGCCGCTTTTTTTTTTTTTCATTTTTCTTGTTGCTAGGCAGATTTAAAACGCAAAATGCAAAACACATCAAAAATGCGGCAAAAAAGCATTACATGCTTTTCTGGCAACTTTTTGCATTAAAAAAAAATGCACCAGGTGAAAAACGCAGAGATGTGAACCTGTCCCATAGGAAATCATGTTAAATGGACTGTACTGTGCTTCAGCCAAATGCTGCAGAAAAAGCTTAGGTGTGAACCTAGGGTAAGGCTAGGTTCATACCTATGCAGGTTGTGTTTGACCCCTTTTTTGAATTGCATTTTTTGTTGCATTTTGCACCTGCGTTTTTTTATGCATTTTTCTTTTTTTTTGCTTTTATCTTGTTGTTTTTTATAATTGAAGTTTATAGATCCAAAACCACAATGTTTTGCATTTAAAAAAGTCCTTGACCCTTTCCAAAAATCGCACCAGGTGAAAACACGGAGATGTGAACCTGTCCCATAGGAAATCATGTTAAATGGACTGCTGTGCATGTCTGCAAAACACAAAACGCATAGGTGTGAAACTAGACTAAGGGCCGGACACTATAGAAACAGTCCAAGTGCGTTTTTTATGCATTCCAGTTCATTTTTTTCCCCTCTCTTTTTTTTTCAATTTAAAATAGGGAAACGTGCATTCCAATACAGTTCTGCGCAGAAAAAAAACGCAGCCTGTTTTTTTTTTCTGCAACTGGAACGCACTTGAACTGCAAGCACTGATGTGAACTATGACATTGACAACCATATAACCTACTTTCTGTGCATTTTGGATACAGAAAAAAAACAATTAAAACAAATGTAGTGTGAACTGGCCCAATATGTATTGGAAATTTTTTAAGAAGCTGCAGTTGTAGGATTTTGCAATAGTAAAGAAGCATTCACTTTCAAGTCATTGTACAGGATTATGCTTATATCTTTTCTGTGTATAGCACATACCTATATACAGTATCTCACAGAAGTGAGTACACCCCTCACATTTTTGTAAATATTTTATTATATCTTTTCATGTGACAACACTGAAGAAATGACACTTTGCTACAATGTAAAGTAGTGAGTGTACAGCTTGTATAACTGTAAATTTGCTGTCCCCTCAAAGTAACTCAACACACAGCCATTAATGTCTAAACCGCTGGCAACAAAAGTGAGTACACCCCTAAGTGAAAATGTCCAAATTTATTTATTATTTATTTATTTATCGAGTTTATATAGCGCCAAAGGGTTTGCTCAGCGCTGTACAATAGAGGGGGGACAATACATGAAACAGTACAGTAACATCAAACAGCACACAAGGGGTAAGAGGGCCCTACTCTTTCGAGCTTACAATCTAGGAGGGAGGGGGTAGAGGTACAGGAGGAAATGGCTGTGGGGGATGGAGTGGTAGGAGGAGGGAAGGGCAGCGGCTGTTAGGTGAGGGTGGGGTAGGCTTCCCTGAAGAGGTGGGTTTTCAGGGAGCGCCTGAAGGTGAGGAGGGAAGGTGACAGTCTGATGGATTGGGGTAGTGAGTTCCAGAGGATGGGGGAGGACCTGGAGAAGTCTTGCAGTCGTGCGTGGGAGGAGGAGACCAGGGAGCAAGATAGAAGGAGGTCCTGTGAAGAGCGAAGGGTACGGGTAGGGTGGTACTTGGGAATCAGGTCGGTGAGGTAGTTAGGGGCAGTGTTGTGAATGGCTTTATAGGTCAGAGTGAGCAGTTTGAATTTAATGCGTTGGGCAATGGGGAGCCAGTGGAGGGAGAGACAGAGGGGGGTGGCAGAGGTGGAGCGGCTGGTGAGGTGGATGAGTCTGGCAGCTGAGTTCAGGATGGTCTGAAGCGGGGAGAGCCTGCACTGGGGTAGGCCGATGAGGAGGGAGTTGCAGTAGTCAAGGCGTGAGATAATCAGGGAGTGAACGAGTAGTTTAGTGGTGTCTGGGGTAAGGAAGGAGCGTATTTTGGCGATGTTGCGAAGGTGGAGCCTGCATGTGTTTGTGAGAGATTTGACATGAGGTTGGAAGGAAAGGTTTGAGTCCAGAATGACGCCAAGGACTTTGGCTTGCTGGGCGGGATTGATGGTGGTGTTGTTGGTAGTGATGGAAAGGATGGGGGGGGGGCACGGGAAGGGGGAAAGACGAGAAGCTCGGTTTTGGAGAGGTTGAGTTTGAGGAAATGGAGCGACATCCAGTCAGAGATGTCGTTTAGGAGGTGAGTGATGCGGGCGGAGAATGTGGGGGTGAGGTGAGGGGTGGATAGGTAGATTTGAGTATCATCAGCATAGAGGTGGTAGTTGAAGCCGTGGGAGTGTATGAGTTTGCCAAGGGAGGAGGTGTAGATTGAGAAGAGAAGGGGTCCAAGGACAGAGCCCTGGGGGACCCCAACAGAGAGGGGGAGGGAAGAGGAGGTGGCGCCGTTGTAGGAAACGCTGAAGGAGCGTTGGGATAGATAGGACGAGAACCAAGAGAGAGCGGTGTCTCTGATGCCAAGGGAGAGTAGTTTATTAAGGAGGAGGGGGTGGTCGACTGTGTCAAAAGCCGCAGAGAGGTCTAGGAGGAGGAGGACAGAGTAGTCGCCTTTGGCTTTGGCGGTTAGTAGATCGTTGGTGATTTTGAGGAGGGCAGTTTCGGTGGAGTGTAGGGGACGGAAGCCGGACTGTAGTGGGTCAAGGAGGTTGTTGTCAGTTAGGTGGGCGCTTAGGCGATCGTAGACCAAGCGCTCAAGGAGCTTGGACATGAGTGGCAGCAGGGAAATTGGTCTGAGGTTGTTGAGGTCAGTGGGGTCCAGGGAGGGCTTTTTGAGTATGGGGGTGATGTGCGCATGTTTTAGGGGGGAGGGGAAGACGCCAGTAGCGAGGGAGAGATTGAAGATGTGGGTAAGGGAGCGGATGAGGGAAGAGGGGGGTGACCGGAGGAGTTGAGAGGGGATAGGGTCCAGGGGGCAGGTAGTGAGGCGGGCTTCTGAGAAGACTCTGGTGACTTCCTCAGTGGTAGTAGGGCTGAAGGAGTGCAGTGATGGGGGGGTTACGGTAGGCAGGGCCTTGGGTGTGGTGGGGGGCAGTGCCGTTGCAAGGTCAGAGGAGGGGAGAGATGAGAGGGTGATGGAAGGGGGGAGGCTAGATGGGGAGGTAGACTGCAAGTTGACTATGTCCTTGCGGATTGCGTCAATCTTGCTATGGAGATGAGTGGCAATCTCGTGGGCGGTAAGTGAGGTACTGAGTGGAGGAGGGGGGGGAGAGAGCAGGGAGTTGAAGGTGGAGAAGAGTCGGCGAGGGCAAATTGGACCCAATTAGCCATTTTCCCTCCCCAGTGTCATATGACTCGTTAGTGTTACAAGGTCTCAGGTGTGAATGGGGAGCAGGTGTGGTAAATTTGGTGTTATCGCTCTCACTCTTTCACACTGCTCACTGGAAGTTCAACATGGCACCTCATGGCAAAGAACTCTGAAGATCTGAAAAAAAGAATTCTTGCTCTACATAAAGATGGCCTAGGCTATACAAAGATTGCCAAGACCCTGAAACTGAGCTGCAGCACAGTGGCCAAGACCATACAGCAGTTTAACAGGACAGGTTCCACTCAGAACAGGCCTCACCATGGTCAACCAAAGAAGTGGAGTGCACGTGCTCAGCATCATATACAGAGGTTGTCTTTGGGACATAGACGTATGAGTGCTGCCAGCATTGCTGCAGAGGTTGAAGGGATGGGGGGGGTCAGCCTGTCAGTGCTCAGACCATACGCCGCACACTGCATCAAATTGGTCTGCATGGCTGTCATCCCAGAAGGAAGCCTCTTCTAAAGATGATGCACAAGAAAGCCCGCAAACAGTTTGCTGAAGACAAGCAGACTAAGGACATGGATTACTGGAACCATGTCCTGTGTTCTGATGAGACCAAGATAAACTGATTTGGTTCAGATGGTGTCAAGCATGTGTGGTGGCAACCAGGTGAGGAGTACAAAGACAAGTGTGTCTTGCCTACAGTCAAGCATGGTGGTGGGAGTGTCGTGGTCTGGGGCTGCATGAGTGCTGCCAACACTGGGGAGCTACAGTTCATTGAGGGAACCATGTACTGTGACATACTGAAGCAGAGAATGATCCACTCCCTTCTGAGACTGGGACGAGGGCAGTATTCCAACATGATAATGACCCCAAACACCCCTCCAAGATGACCACTGCCTTGCTAAAGAAGCTGAGGGTAAAGGCGATGGACTGGCCAAGCATGTCTCCAGACCTAAACCCTATGAAGCATCTGTGGGGCATCCTCAAATGGAAGGTGGAGGAGCGCAAGGTCTCTGACATCCACCAGCTCCGTGATGTCATCATGGAGGAGTGGAAGAGGGCTCCAGTGACAACCTGTGAAGCTCTGGTGAACTCCATGCCCAAGAGGGTTAAAGCAGTGCTGGAAAATAATGGTGGCCACACAAAATATTGACACTTTGGGCCCAATTTGGACATTTTCACTTAGGGGTGTACTCACTTTTGTTGCCAGCGGTTTAGACATTAATGGCTGTGTGTTGAGTTATTTTTAGGGGACAGCAAATTTACATTGTTATACAAGCTGTACACTCACTACTTTATATTGTAGCAAAGTGTCATTTCTTCAGTGTTGTCACATGAAAAGATATAATAAAATATTCACAAAAATGTGAGAGGTGTACTCACTTCTGTGAGATACTGTATATCTCCTTATAATAATGTCCCTCCTAACCCTCTTGTATTGAATTGTATTGTTGCTATATTGTCTCCCTTTATATTGTAAAGTGCTGAGCAAACCGTTAGCACTATATATATATATATCCTGTATAGTAATAATGATCATGGCTATACTATTCACAATATACCTGATTTTAAAACCTTATCAGCTTTAAAAGACACCTGAAAGGAAAAGCACTATTTTTTCTGATACAGCTAATTACAGTTCACTGAAAATCACACAATCATTTCAAGTCATATTTAATTTTGCGATTGGATTTCTTATTATTCTGTAAAAGGCTGTGAAGTCAGATTTTTGAGGTTTTTGCTATTGTTGCTCCCCATGTCTGCCATCGGGTCATTAAAACATCCTGATGGTACAGTCAATTTTACCAGCAGGTGGTACTGTAGGTGCAAAATGATCAAAAGAGGTTCACTCTTTCAGAGAAATAGAAATCAAACAGTAGAGGTAATCAAATATCCAGTATATGAAGCAAAGCTCAAGTACAAGTGAGAATAACCTCAAAACAGCAGATGGAAGTTC
This sequence comes from Staurois parvus, assembly GCF_062004578.1. Taxonomy (NCBI): domain Eukaryota; kingdom Metazoa; phylum Chordata; class Amphibia; order Anura; family Ranidae; genus Staurois; species Staurois parvus. Next base: position 131,573 of record NW_028319728.1, on the reverse strand, counting down.
AAAAGTAACAACAGAAGGTGTTATCTCCTAGATTGTAAGCTCGAAAGAGCAGGGCCCTTGATCCCCTCATGTTTTGCATTGTATTGGTATTGTTCTGTCACATGTTCTGTCTCCCTTTGTAATGTACAGCGCTGAGCGAACTATTGGCGCTTTATAAATACTGTATAATAATAATAATATTTCACTGAAAAAGTAGCAGATGCTTGGAACTAGGGTTGCCACCTCATCCCTTTAAAACCAAACACATTAATTGCACAGGTCTGAGGCTAATTTAATGCAGATAAGGCACTAAGGCTAGGTTCACACCTATGCAGGTTGGGTTTGAGGCATTTCTGCATTGCGTTTTTGTACTGGTGTTTTTGACATGTTTTGCATTTTTTTTCCTTGTTGCTAGGCAGATTTTAAAAACGCATCAAAAACACGGCACAAACACATCAAAAACGCAATACATGCTTTTCTGCAGCATTCCCATTGAAGTCTATAGAACCAAAAAAGCAACATTTTGCGGTCCAAAAAATGCACCAGGTGAAAAACGTGATGTGAACCTGTCCCATAGCAAATCATGCTAAATGCACTGTACTGCGTTTCTGCAAAACGCTGCAGAAAATGCTAAGGTGTGAACCTAGGGTAAGCGAGTTTAATCACCACCTTAAATCAGCCACACAACCTGTGTAATTAATGTGTTCAATTTTAAAGGGATGAGGTGTCAACCCTGCTTGGAACAGACCTCCAACAGAGGTAGGGCATCAATGAACAGTACGCCTGGGTTCAGACATACGCAGTGCGGGAAGCCACATGATTCGTATAGGAGTTGCACCACATTCCTGTTCAAATCACAAGCAATTCTATGCAGTGCAATTTGAGCCTATTTATTTTATATGGCTCATATCACACTGCAAGTGCACAAAAAAGGTGCAGGCGGATTTTTTTTTCTTTTGCTGCATTTGTATCGAATCCAATTCTGGCAATCGCACTGAGTTTTGTGATCGGTTTTTGGAATGTCTTTCACATTGACAACCGCAGCAGATCACATGATCACGGGATTTGGATGTGGTGCTTCTCCCACATTGCACATATGGGAACCTAGGCTAAGGCTTAGTTGACACTTGCAAGTTGGGGGGGGGGTAAAAACAGGGTTATACACATGCTGCGGCTACAGTGCTTGGCATCACAAAATGTCCAAAATTATCCCTGCTGTTGTGGTTGGCAGGCAGTATCAGCCATTGAATGCAACCCACTCAAGTGAATGGGGGCTGTGCTGCAACCGCCCCATAACCACGTGCAATGGTGGTGCAGGCTTTTAGGGGTTACAACAGGTGGTAAAAAGGCACCATAATGCTTTCTCATCACAATTCAAATGTATAACCAAGCCATGTTCTAACAGCTTTGATGGAAGATTTTCATTTTTACATATGTCCAATTTACACGTACTTAAGAAAGTCTGAACTAAACATTTTATTACCAACAAAAAAAATTAAAACAAAAAGGAATGCTGGTGACTTTAACACAGAACTAAAGCACTGAAATTGAGAGAAAATATTGGGCCCCCAGTAGCTTTTTTTTTTATGATAATGAGCAAGTGTGCACAGCATATTTTCACAGAATGATATTCTTGCAGTCCTACCTTGCAAAGTGCCAGTACCAAATGCACCCCCCCAGTTCTGCATTGCCAGTGCTTCAATTTTCCCCTGGTCGTCTTCCAAGCTCGAAGTCTTCTTGATTATCTAAACCTGGGTTCACACTGATGCGGTCCTGAATTCACAGCGTTTTCTGTGCGAATTCTGCACCGCATCAGAATCTCACCCCATTGATGTGAACCACTGCGGGTGTGTATGTTAAGTTAACAACACCCTGAAATTGGTCCACAAAATGCAGTGCGATGTGCAGAGTTGGATCGCATAGGTGTGAATACCCATGCGATTCGATTCTAGTGCGGACCCAAAAAAAGGTTCTGCGCCTTTTTGATGCGGGGTGATTTGAGCCATACATAATGCATGGCTCAAATCGCACCGCACACAATTTGCATGTGATTTGCACAGGAATGCGATGCGGTTCCCATGCAAATCACATGCGATGTACCGCACCACATGAGTATGAACCTAGCCTTAGCCACAATTAGAAAGCTCTGGTGCACACAAATGTGAGTTTCTTTGTCCTGGCACAAAATCATGCTGGAATTGCTTGATGAGCTGAGCATGCACACCTCAGTGTATAAAATGCTGGCTGGCAGGTAAAAGCATTTATGGCAGAACAGAACAGTCTCTTCTGATATGGAAAAACAAAGCTTACCTATCAGCATTATTTGCAGAACTGTCTTTAATTCCACTTTAAAACCTGCCTTATGAACCCTAGATTAATCCCTAAAAGTATTTCAGAAAATCCATCAAGTTCTGCAGAAGGGACCAGCATCTTTAACCTCAACAATGGCAATCAGGATAGAAAATCTACCGTAAAATGCAAAGCGTTTGGTGCAGATTTCACATTTTTAGCCAAATGTTTAACTTCATGCACCTCAGCATAAATTATGAAATTATTTCACAATTGGCTCAAACTTGGTGGGCAAGCAGTTCAGTGCACATCCAAACATAAAAGAAAACGAGCGCTAGATCTATGCAAATGGAGCAGCTAGCATGAAAGTTAATGACCTCAGAACCTTCTGTAACACAATATATAAAACAACATGCAGCGCTGAAATGGATAATAATTACCATAAATAGTTATTATGATGCGTTTCAAAATACCGTGTATTATACGGATATATATAGCGTCTCTAAATAGCAGAGAAAAATATGTGATTAAACGGCACTCCACAACGGTACAAATATGTGATACGATCGTGACAGTCTTACAAAAAGTCAGGATATTAATGGTGACATTGGTGGTAGATATAGATGTAGATTGCACTAACCAGATAGCGCTTATTGTTGCGCATATAATTGATGATAATGGATCATCTAAAGTTGGACATCTGGTATTCGGATCAACTGATGAACAGCACCAGGGATTGCAGCATATCAGCCAGTGTTTCCAGATAATAAAAGATGCGGTCTGAGTCCACCAGAGGGAACCAGCGATCAAGATGTCATCCAGGATTTTTAGCCCAGTGTCAAGATGTGTGTCCAGTGCACATAGAATGACATTATTAAGCCGATTTACTAAAGCTGGAGAAAATAAACTGAAGTTGTGCTCATAGCAAATATTCTTGTTTAAGTTTCCCCATCCATTCCATGAAAATATTAATTTGTTGCAGTCAAAAGCAACTCTAATACCAAATTAAAAAAGAAAAAAGCGCCACTTACAAAAAACACCAAAGTGTCAGCAGCATATCCCACCCAAAATAAATTTTGGCAACAATAATCCAAATTAAAAGGTATGCGCTAATAAAAAACTTATACAAAAGTGTATGTCATCATCCAGAAAACATTAGTGTTTTAAATAAATTATAGTGTCCAAACATAAATTAGTGTCCAAAAAAAATATATATCTTCAGTGACTTGAACCAATTGTGAGAAATCCACCACCAAAGGAGATTAAATAAACTCACCAGAGCTAATGGCTGGTCAGATTATAAACCAGCAACAGCGCTTGTTCTCTGGGAGCAATGAACCCGATGTCCAAATAGATATGGTGATGTTTCAGATACTTCCAGATAATAATCACAGCCAAACAACTTTGCAGCCCAAGCTCTTATGATGAACTTCTCCACTCTCTCATACCTCCATGAGAGCATGCAGTACACTCAGGGAAAAAAAGAGAACATAATGGTGCAATACGTTTTTTTCATTTATCTCTTTAATAAAAAAGGTATAAGGAAACTCACAAACAAGGTGTCCAACAGACACCAGCTTCAATCGCAAAAAAGGGTTGAGATACAGTTAACGCTCACCGCAGATCTCTCCCATACAGCACAGACCAGCAAGGCTCTCTAACGGCCACGTCAAATAGGCTACGCCCTATTTGATGTGGCCGTTAGAGAGCCTTGCTGGTCTGTGCTGTATGGGAGAGATCTGCGGTGAGCGTTAACTGTATCTCAACCCTTTTTTGCGATTGAAGCTGGTGTCTGTTGGACACCTTGTTTGTGAGTTTCCTTATACCTTTTTTATTAAAGAGATAAATGAAAAAAACGTATTGCACCATTATGTTCTCTTTTTTTCCCTGAGTGTACTGCATGCTCTCATGGAGGTATGAGAGAGTGGAGAAGTTCATCATAAGAGCTTGGGCTGCAAAGTTGTTTGGCTGTGATTATTATCTGGAAGTATCTGAAACATCACCATATCTATTTGCACATCGGGTTCATTGCTCCCAGAGAACAAGCGCTGTTGCTGGTTTATAATCTGACCAGCCATTAGCTCTGGTGAGTTTATTTAATCTCCTTTGGTGGTGGATTTCTCACAATTGGTTCAAGTTACTGAAGATATATATATTTTTTTGGACACTAATTTATGTTTGGACACTATAATTTATTTAAAACACTAATGTTTTTTGGATGATGACATACACTTTTGTATAAGTTTGTTATTAGCGCATACCTTTTAATTTGGAAAAGCAACTCTAATGCTGAACATAATTTTCTATAAATAATGAAAAAAAATTCTCACCCCAAAATCAGACTGTCAAAGCATCTTATCAATGAACAAAGGACCAAAAAATTATCCAATATCCACATATCCCCTTTAATCTTCTTGAAGATGTCACATATGCCAAAGGGACCTTCTAGAAGAAAAATGTTCCTGTAGCAAATTCTCTGGAAGAGAACATCAACAAAACCAAAAAAAGACTAAATGCTGTATGTATGTAGCACCCCCCTAGTCGGGTGTTAAGATCGGTAAATTTAGTTTGGGCCCATTGTAGTCAATGGGGTTAATCTGTTCTGTTAGGCAAATTTAGTTTGGCTCACTGTACCCAGTGAGGCTGAAACGCTATTTGGGGTTTTTAGCCAAGTGTTAGAGTAGGTAAGATTACTTATAACCCACTGTAAACTGTGGAGTTGGGTTTAATTATTTTGGTCTGGTCTGTGTCCTGAGGGCTGCATGACTGTTTGCTCCTCCCTGTTCACCTGAAATAGCTCTGGGTAATAGAGACATGAGCATATCAATTAGCAGCCTAATATTCATGTAGCCCCAGCCAATCCCTTGGAGGTCTGGCCCAGAGGATTCTGGAAGAAAGCAAATACCCTGGAGCAGAGAGCAGTCTTCATCTTTGTCAAAAGGGGGAGATCATCGCTTAGGGGGATTGTTTGCCTCTCCTCGACACTTTGCCATGTGCTCGTCGAGTGGAGGTCGGAGGGGCCTGAAGCCACTGTTTGCTGCTGAAGGATGACTGAGAGGATTATCATCTGAGGATTTAGTCTGGTACCACTGGAAGAAGCTGCCTGCAGGATACTGGTAGGAGGCCACCTTTTATCCAGAGGCGTTCTGCGAGTACAGGCAGTGAGAGATCCTGGAGACCACCCTTCTTGTGTGCTAGGAAGTCAGCTGTATGTTTGCTAAGAATTTTTTTCTGTCCTGAAGAGCATAGCTTATCCATTCCTTAGGAAGGAGGCTGCTGCTTGGACTGTCCACTGAGGAATGCTCAGCCACCTCAATACTGTCTTGCAGAACCTGTTCACTCTCTGCTACACAGGGACAATGTTCAGCGTTACAAAAGTTCCAAGTTTCAAGAAGCAAGTTTCAGTGTCCTCAAAGTTCATTATAGCAAGTTATTTTGTATTGTTTCGGGTTTGTATTGTGGAATATTCTGCTTTCCCAATCCCCATCCAAGTTCAACCCTTTATTAAAACATCAAAACCAACAACCCTAGACTGTTTGAGTCAAGAGAGAGAAAGTGCATGTGTGCCTGGCTGTGGGTCGTCTACAGGGAAAAGGATCCTGGGGCATATTACAAGTGGCTCCTATGGGGGTACTGCTGCATGTGTAAGGGCAATCCTTCCTCCTTGAAGAAGAAATACAATCAAGTTTGTTATCCCAGTAAACCCCAGAGTCCACTCTTGCACCAAGGCCTTGTCTATTTTACCAGAAAGCATCAGGTAAGTGTAAAGAGAGACTGTAATTCACCATAAATAAAGAAGTTGCAAATAAATAACTGATATTCAATACATTTGGACAAAAGCTCTAAATTAAACCAAATAAAACAGGGCCAACATAAATCTCCTAAACAATAAAATCTCCTAAACAATAAAATCCCTCAAAATCCAATGGAGTAAAATAGAAAAATATCAAAAACACAGAAAAACCCATAGGGAGACATTTTGTCAAAATGGAAGCAAATCAAAACATCTGTAACAAAAAAATGTTAATTCAAAGATATAAAAAGGTATATAAATAGAGTCAGTCTTTTAATTCAGTGGACACAAAGAATAGGACACATGATGAATTAATGGGAAAGTGCTCAGTTTTTTCATAGCAGCAACCCCTAAAGCAGACAAATTTAAATACGTAGGAACAAAGCTCTTTTGGCTATGAGTCTCCAGGTGATCACAGGTGTGCACTTTGTGCTGCACTTCTGTGACCTGTATTCAGCCAACAGTGGGTTTAAGTCTTCTGTCGGCTGAAGTCACTGAGCCAGTCCAAACTCTGGAGAGATCCTGACTTTAAAGCTGGAATTCACCTAGATGCCTGGACCAGCAGCTGGCTCAGTCCCTCAGTGCACCGCTTTGAGTTTAAGTCACTTCTCCCCTCCACAGACTGGTGTTCCAGTGAGTGCTGGGGGGCAGAGCTCAGAGCTGGAGACTGATACTGCTCTGTGAAGACTGAGAACTGAGCGATCAGAGGTCTTTGTTCACTAAGTTCTCAGTGTAGAGGCAGCAGGGTACAGATGCTGCATTCACCTAGGCGAGTATGTGTGTTTGTTTTTATACATTCTCAAACTTCTCTTCTAAGCTTTAATAAGAAAGGAGAATGAAAGGAGACCCAACACAAATCTCTACTGATTTTGAAAAATGATAAGGATAGAGAAGTTTGAACTGTTGCATAATTGTATCATATTAAAATCACGTACATGTAATGGGTATATTAATAAGAACTGCCGAGAGCCTTAGGCACCTAGTTAGGGCACATTTTCCAGATTTCATTTAGTAAAGAACATGCAATTATTTTTCAATTTGTTTTAGCAACCCCTGTGTCTACAAACGTAGACAGCTTTCACACTTTAGCAAACATAAATGCCAGGTTTATTATTGCGTTTGCTAAGTATATTACTTAAAATATGTATACACAAATAATGAGGGGGGTCTTTTATATTGATGTACTTTTGAATAGAAGATGGCTATTGTTGGCTTTTTGGCCCTAATAACACTACTGGAGCAGGGCACGACATTTCACAGGCTGAAAGTTAGGCAAATGTGTGTTATAATTATGCTAATAAATTTTGTTTTACAGAATAGTAAAAAGTACACAGTTGTAAAATGATAAAAAAATACACATAAAAACATGCATGCTGCAGAAATCATCTCATTTTCAGTGTATATACATTTATGTATTCCAGTGAATGTTGCCCAGGACTGAATTGCAGTCCATAATTCCCATGGAATCATGAGCATTCATAAATAGTGTATTTAAACAAAAGAATCCTGCAGCAGTAGCTCCTGACATTTAGCAAATGCCAGAGCCATATATTAATTTGAATATCCTCTCACAATAAACATTGTGAATCAGTAAAATAGAAGCCTTGTTTTATCTTGATTTAGAGTGAGGTGTGCAATTGGAAATTATTTGGAAGGCTGTGACAGATTTTATATTCAACAAAGCTTGGGCACTTACAAAAATATTTTGAAAGTGCAAAATTACGTTTTAAACTATATAATGCTTAAATTAACAAAGCATTTGACATGATGGAATTTTTCCCAGGCACAACACAATTGTTCTGTTAAAACATACAGATTAGTTGTACAAAAACACTTGTATTTTTGAAAGTATTTTTAACATCATGTTTAGTGTCTAAAACCACATTCATGTATTTAAACTTGCATTACATCTCAAATACAATGCAAATTACATATTCAGATTCTCGAAAGCTCAACGTGTTTCTTGGATTTTTTCCACTTCATCAGGAGATGAATATCACTGAATATAAAACATGCATTAACACATATTATATTTTACCCATACACAGTTTTTACAATTCCCATTTACCTGAATATGTCCAAAAGAAAGAAAAGGAAGGAAAACTTTTGGAGGCTCAGGCAGGGAGGCAGATCTGGATGTTGCAATCCCACCTTAATAATTATAGGGCATGCTGCACAAGCAAGTTGATGGGTTATCCCGCACATTAAACTTATAGACTGAATGAAGAGGCGGTATGTTGTCAGGATTATCTATGATATATAGAAAAGATCTTTTATAATTATCTCTTAAAATATATCCCCAAATATATACGCGTATACACATACACACACACACACACACACACACACATATCCCTTTAATACCAGTTGATTAAGTTTACCTAATATACTTGCTGGCTCCTCTTGAGGGTGTTTCAAAACCTCCCCCAAGGTTCGCAATAATAAGGATCCTAGTAGACAGCCAAACATTAGAATGCTTTGTGATATATGAGGATCAACCTGCAAAAAGGGTTAAAAGAGCCTGCTTCGCGACAACAAACAAAAAACAAAACACAAGCAAGATCCACCTACCATAAATGCCTAATAGTTGTCAAGTCGAAGACCCAGTTAGTGGGGGTCACCTCCCCAGCTCATTTCCCTGTTCACCCACCGAACCATAAGGGCTATCCAACCCCAAATGCATCCCCCATATATATGGCTGCTGAGATAATAAACCTGTGGATGCCAGCCAGCATCCTGGATGCTTCCAGATAGCAGACGGAGCATCATCGCTTGGTGCGCATGCTCGGACCCTAAGTGGGCGGACCAGGGACGGTGGTCATATCCTGTCCCAATGGCCAGGATTCCATTACACATTCACAGTCCCTTTTTAGGTCCTATAGGGGGAGCTCTGTTGAAGGCATTAGGTTATTGCTTTGGAGCCAAACTCCTGTTTTCAGGACAGTAGGATGCTGTCCGCCTTAGGATGGTCTCATCCTTGTTTATGGGCAGCAGGCTGCTCATGTGCACCCTGTCGGGACTGTGCTTGAGCGCCTCTGGGACAGGACATGGCCACCGTCCCTGGTCCCCCCACTTAGGGTGAGCGCATATGCACCAAGCGGTGATGGTCTGTCGGCCATCTTGGAGCATCCAGGATGCCAGCTGGCGTCCACAGGTTCATTATCTCAGTGGCCATATATATGGGGTATGCATTTGGGGTTGGATAGCCCTAATGGTTTGGTGAGTGAACAGGGATAGATGCTGTGGAGGTGACCCCTGCTGACTGGGTCTTTGACTGAAACCATTAGGCATTAATGGTGAGTCTTGCTTGCATTTTGTTTTTTGTCTGTTGTCGCGAAGCAGGCTCTTTTAACCCTTTTTGCGGGTTTATCCTCATATCACAAAGCATTCTAATGTTTGAATGTACATTTGGGCGGAATATAATGTGTGTTAATGTATGTTTTTATATTCAGTGATATTCATCTCTATCTCCTGATGAAGTTGATAAAATCCAAGAAATACTTTGAGCTTTTGGGAATCTAAATATGCAATTTGCATTGTATTTGAGGTGTAATGGAAGTTTAAATACATGAATGTGGTTTGACACTAAACTTGATGTTAAAAATACTGAAGTGTTTGTGTACAAATAAACTGTATGGTTTTAATAGAACAATTGTGTTGTGTCTGAAAAATCCCACCATGTCAAATGCTTTATTAATTTAAATGAAATAGGGATGTGGTACGTTCTGGGCCATCTGTACTGTGTATATAATGCTTAATTTTCACTCTCCCTTGAATGTATGCAGCAAATAGTTGTTTTATGTCAACTGTAAGTTTTCCTTAAATTGGCCATAGATGGGAAGATACCTCCCTGAGAGAAACAGGCAGAGATATAATGATCTGTCTTTGAAAAGCGCATGTGTAACTGGAACCAACTGTGATCCTCACCTCATGATGACACTGACAAATCTATACTACTTTCGAGCAGAAGATCATTCAACACAAGGACATTTTTCCAAGGTACAAAAATCTCCTAAGCGATTTATTATGCCTTATGGGGATCACCTATGTTTAGTTAAGGGGTTGCAAATTATTTCAATGCAAATACAAGTGTATTTGGAAGGTCCAGTATTGTATTACAGCCTATACCATTAAGACAAAAGAACAGTTTGATCAACTCGACAAAGGTTATAAAAAAAAAGTGCAAACCAGGGAACAGATACAAGAACATATTTAAAGTTACTGAATATCCCTTATAGCACAGCTATTAACAAATGGAAAGGGCATGGCACAGCTGTAAATCTGCCAAAAACAGGCTGTCCACAAATGGTAAGTGCCCAAGCTAGAAGATTAAGTTGGCCACCAAAAGACCTATGACCCTTCTGAAGGAGGTATGGGCCTGATGGGCTGAGATCAGAGTGTCTTTGTATACAACTGTTACTAGGGTGCTTAGCCATTTAAAGATTTGTGGCAAAAACTAAAACTGGTATAAAACCTTACCTAAAGTTTTCCAGAAGGCACCTGGGAGACCCTGAAGTCAAAAAGTAGGCTTTATGGTCTCATTAGGCCAACATTTAAACAATTTACTGGATATAAAAGGAAAAAAAAAAAAAAAAACTTTCCAGCACATTCATCAATATACTGTAGCTAATACATATTCTTACTTTGTTTTAGATATATTTCTTTATGCTTTAATCAATGCACCAGAACATACTTAAGCAAGCAGAGCTCTGCTCAAAAGCATTATATCCATAAAAGAAGATAATCCAATTTAACCATATAATTATTGACACGCAGTGAACCTCAAACAATCTAATTAACCAAAGTCTACTGCTATAAATTCAATAAAGTAGATCAAATGTTTTGTATTTTACAGTTTCTCCAAATCCATGTAATCTTACTAAAATGAACTTCTTGCTCAAAGTGCTTTCATAAAATACAACGTGTGGGTTTCCTGATAATTATTTTCTTATCCATTCAAACCATATACTTTGACTGATCGAAATATTCACTTATACTAATATTTAATAGTAAAACTTAATCCCTTCAATTCCTAAAGGGTAAGATACATAACCAGCTGTGAGAAACGACTTGAAAACAACTCCAGATCCAATGATAGGGTTACTAAGCTTTACTCAAAGTCTGTATATTTTTGGCTGAGGGTGAGATCTCTCCAGGGAGTCATGGGGTTCATCGATTATAGCCCTATTTGGCATAGTTCCATCTATGAAGAACTGGAGAGGTTGCCTTGTGCAGGGATGTGGATACACTGGGGAATTACCTATTTGTGCCAAATCTTCTGGAGTGGCTCTCTTCTCTCATTCAAAAAGGACCTGCGGACTGCATTCCACCTCCCTCCCATGTCACAGTTTTACTACCTCCAAATATGCCATGTTGTCCGCTCTCAAGGCCCCATGACTGACTGGTATTTATCTCCCACACCTATTTTACACTACACCTTTGTAACGATAAAGAACAGTGGGAGCAAGATGTAGGTCCCTTAGAGGAAGATATGTGGGATAATGCTTTAGATTCAGTTTTACTCTGTTCCCTTAACACTAATCAAAGGCTCTCTCAGTTATACATTGCTCTATGCGCTCAGTACACGCCTCTTAAATTGCATCATATGGGTATTCTGCAGACTCCTCTATGTGCCAAGTGTGCTGCTGCGCAAGGTGACCTTCTTCACCTTTTATGGCACTGCTATTGGTCAGATGTGATAACTACTATTAACGCCATTTTTTCAAATTACCATACCTGTTTAACCCACTCATTATACTTTATGACCTCCCACTAACCGAGTTTCAGAATGCAGATGTTAATAGGGCATTTTTTCAAGAAAGCTGACTATTCCTGCAACAGTGGAAATCCAATAGGGTTTCCACTCATAAAGAAACAACAAAACTCTGGGATGATTGGCTGGCAGTCCCAGGCCTTGCACCTGTTGACTCAGTGTTAGATAATATTTTGGGCTGATGCTATTGCTTACTTACTGATGGAAATGTCAGGATCTTCACCAAGGGTGGGCATGTCTTTGCAGTTATTGTAGTCTCCCCCTTCTGCCCATACTCTTTACCAGTCTTGATTAACCTATATGGGTGTACTTTTAGCGGTGACCACTGTTCCCTGGACCTGTAATATCTCCTGTATTTTATGAGTACTTTGGAACACCACTACTGCTATGTGTAAAGGTTGTATGTGCTTTGTTTATTGGTTGTAACTCAAACTTTATTTCTGATTTAAAAAAAAAAGGATGCATTATCACATATTACATATATAATTCAGTCACAATTCTGCTCCAGACCAAGTCCAATTGTGCGGCCTCTCAAATCACAAGAGGCATCCTCCATTCTGTAGTTGAAAGTCATATTAAGGAGTGTGTGATGTAGTATACAGAAGCAGTATAATTGATTGAGATTTATGTGATATACACCTTATGACCAAGTGTTTGAGAACACCTAACCATCACACCTTTGTGAGCTTGCAGGACATCTCATTCTCAACCCAAATCACAGGAACGGGCGGTCTGACCATTCAGGCATTGCCGAGGGCCCAGGGTCAGTAGGGGGCCCCGTGATAAACTCACTCTCCGGTGACAGTGTGGGGAGCGGAGAAGAAGGCAGTCTCAGATCCCAGAAGTAGCTCACCTTTCATGTCACGTAGTGGCAGAGTGAGTCGGGATCCTGGGCAGTGGTATTGCCTTGTACACACTGCTGGTGATAGAGCTGGTGGGCAGTAGGAAGGTGAGAGGCATATCATCCATGGTTGCAGGCTCTGTGCCATAGGTGCAGGGTGTTTACTGCACACACCCTGCCCCCATGGATGACGTGCATCAGGAGCAAAGTTAGAGATGATAGGTTAGTTTGCAGCAGAGGGGACAGTGACAAGCACTGACCTCCCTGTATGGCTTTCAATGAAGCAGCTGGAAGCCACGGGAGGGAGGGGAGGAGGATCAGCTTCCAGCTGCTTCATTGAAAGCCATTCAGGGAGAGTGGTGCTTGTGACTGTCCCCACCTTTGTACCAATTATCCCTGTCTGTGCATCGGATTTCCCTTCTGGGCCCCACCTGTGTGCTCCTCAGTCCCGCCCCCCCCCCCAGGTCTCTGATGCCTCATGTTCTCTGACAGTGCCCAGACCCTCCCCCCATCCTCTGTTATAGAGTTATTATGCAAATACTGTGACCCTACTTGCATATGGTAATATTACATTGCCTTATACTTCCTGTTTCCTGTTCTATGCTGACCTGGATGTAGTTCTGTTGTTCAACATGATTCCTCACACCAGCAGCTTGTGTTGTCTTCATTCCTGTGCATGAAACATGGTGTCAGAAGTGACCTGAATCAGGACTGAGCCTCTTGTTTGGAGCACAGCAGCTTTGGGAAACACAGGTTTGTGAACTACAGCCTGAGACTGAGGATTTTCTGATATTTGATAGCTCAGAGGCTTACTGACAATATGGCTGCCATGAATTGCATACCTCTCCCAGAGGGGATTAGAATGAGCGGGGATTGGAGCAGCAATTGGGAATCTTTCAGAGCTGAATTTGCAGATTATTCTCTGGATACAGGCTTGAATGAGAAATGTGCAGTAGTGCAGGCAGCAACTCTGAGAAGAGTCATGGGCAGTGAATGCAGGCATGTGTATAAACACAATGTGACCCTCACAGCAGATCAGCAACACAATGTTACAGCCATTCTAAATGCACTGGAAGCTTATTTCAAACCTGCTAAAAATGTCATTTATGAAAGGTATGCGTTTGGATGCTGCAAACAAGCAGAGGGAGAATCTTTTGATAACTTTGTTACACGCTTGAGAGAAAAGGCAGCAACTTGTGAATATGGTACACTCAGAGACGAATTGATAAGGGACAAAATTGTTGTTGGTATAGCTAGTGGGAGCACACACAGGCGCCTCCTAAGAGAACATGAGTTCACTCTAGACACAGCCATTGAGATGTACTGTACAGCAGAGCTCACTGACAGACGTCTGAAAGTTATGGAACAGGACAGACAGCAGACCGACAGCATAAACAATGCAATCCAGCATCGCAACATAAACAAACTTCAGCAACGCCTCCTGATTAGCACAAATACTGCCAACCCTACAGCTTGCAAATACTGTGGGACTGTGCATCAAAGAATTAAAGAGCAGTGTCCAGCTTATGGGAAGTCTTGTGGAAGAACAAACCATTTTGCTAACGTTTGTTTGTCCAGTAAACGAGGGCCATCAATAGGCAAATTACACAACGTGGAGAACACATCCGCATATGAGGAAGAGACACACACCACTGAAGTTATATACAGCAGTGAATTAATCGGCGCTGTGCAATCCAGAGGAAAGAAATGGTTTGTCAATTTACATTTAAATAATAAGCCCCAATCCTGTCAGCTTGATTCAGGAGCAACTTGTGATGTGATGTGCTTAAGAGACAAAATGGTGTTAGCACCAGAAGCACGTCTACTGCCAAGTGACACCAGATTAAAGTTATACTCGGGTGCGATTATGAAATCTCTAGGGCTCTTCAAGACAGAATGTGCCATACGTGGACTAACACACAAGCTGGAGTTTGAAATTGTGGAAGCCTGTCAAAAGCCACTGTCTGGCTCAACCTGTGAGCGTCTAGGGCTGACACGTTTCTCCATCTCTGCAGAGCTTAATGTGATGGACAATCTATCCAAGGGGCCCTTGACAAAACAACTTCTGCTAAAGGAATTTAGTGATGTGTTTACTGGGCCAGTAGAATCTGTACCAGGGGAAGTTAATTTTGACCTTGATGTGAGTGTCCATCCAATGTGCACCACACAATGTGCCGGTGGCATTAAAACAGGCAGTTAAGGCACAGCTTGACCAGTATGAGGCCAATGAACACTTGGCACCAGTGACTGACCCAACTGACTGGATAAGTAACACAGTGATTGTAAGGAAGCCAAATAAGCTATGAATATGCATAGATCCCAAATTCTTAAATATGGCACTGAGACGATCTCACTACATCATGCCAACTCTCGAGGATGTTTTGTACAAGCTGCCTAAGGCACGTCTGTTCACGCCTGTTGATGCCCGGAATGCATTTTTACAGTGTAAGTTGGATGATGCAAGTAGTTACATGACAACCTTCTGGACTCCATGGGGCAGGAAAAGATGTCTCAAACTGCCTTTTGGAGTATCAGTTGCACCAGAGGTGTATCAACATAAACAACATGAACTATTGGCTGGACTCAGTGGTATTGAACCAATAGCTGATGACATCCTTGTGGTTGGCTGTGGGGACACAGATGAGGAAGCAGAGCAAGATCATGATGGCAAACTGCTGGAACTGATGACTCGTTGTAGGCAGGTAAAATTGAGACTTGGCATGAAAAAGCTGCAATTCAAGGTCAAAGAGGTCCGCTTTCATGGACACATTCTAACCTGGGAGGGTTTGAAGGCTGACCCAGAAAAAAAATCAGAGCCATACTGGAAATGCCTCAGCCAGCAAATATGAAATCCCTGCAGTGCTTCATTGGATTTGTTACCTACCTAGCAAAATTCCTACCACACCTCTCAGAGGTCTGCGAGGCCTTGAGAAGGCTTCTGGACAAGGACGCTGTTTGGCATTGGCTTCCTAAGCATGATAATGCAGTGCAGGACATCAAACACTTGGTCATGGATACACCTGTCCTGAAGTACTATGATGTTACAAAACCTGTAACTATTCAAAGTGATGCAAGCAAAACTGGACTTTGGGTGTTGCCTATTGCAAGCTGGCCAGCCTATCGCTTTTGCTTCAAGGGCACTGACTCTTACTGAGCAAAGCTACGCACAAATAGAAAAGGAATGTCTGAGTATAGTGTTTGCCTGTCAGCGCGGCGAGATCACGGCAGAAACTAAACATAAACCTCCGATTTCTATTTTCACTTTTGTACACCCAAACGTCTACAGAGCATGTTGCTCATGTTACAAACCTATTGCCTAAATGTGGTCTATAAACCTGGTCCTGAAATGTACATTAGTGACACTCTTAGCAGAGCTACAGCAGCAGGTGGTACATCTGAGTATGCACAACACACAGTTTGCAATGTTCAACGGGACCTGGATGTCCTGTCACAGATTAATCATTCAGACTATTTAAACGTCACGGACCAACGATTGCTCCAGATAAAACAGCACACTGAAACTGATGAAAGTTTGCAGGCTCTTAAATATGTTGTTCTGAATGGTTGGCCTGATTCCAAGTTGGAAGTGCCATTACTTGTGAGAGAATATTGGACTTTCAGAGATGAAATCGCCATTCAAGATGGTATACTGTACAAGGGGCCAAGGGTCATCATTCCTAAATCTTTAAGATCGGAGATGCTGACTCTTATTCATGCCAACAGATAGAATCTGTGATGTCGCATGTGCTGCTCACTCGGCCTTGGCAAATTGTAAGCATGGACTTACTGAATTATGCTGGGCAGGATTTTCTACCAATTGTTGATCACTATTCCGACTTTTGGGAGATTGAGCTACTTCCTGACCTGTCTGCTAATACTACCATCAAGCGTTGTAAAGCAGTTTGAATTCATGTAAGAAGGCCAAGTTTGATGGTAATGATCCATGGAAGGCCATTCTACACTTTGGTAACACCCCATCTGAAGGCATGGACAGTAGTCCTGCACAGCGCTTGATGTCTAGAAGGCTGAAGACTTCATTGCCTGTGGCCAACAAATTACTTGATCCTTGTGTGGTTACAGGTGTCCCGACGAAACTGCAGCGAAGGAAACAGATTACCAAACTATCATACGATGTGTCTGCTAAAGACTTACCTGAACTAAGCATTGGAGAGCCAATCCGTATGAAGCCACTTCCAGGTGACAGGGCTGGTCGCTGGAGACTGGGTTCCTGTGTTCAGAGGGTTGCTCCTCGATCATATCTTGTGGATGTAGAAGGCAGTCTTTACCGCCGCAATCGAGTGGACCTGCGAAGGGCAGAACGATTCACCGCACAAGCCTATGAGCATCCTGCACGCGATCCTCCTGAGGTGCTCAATGCCCCGAGTCCTACTGGACCATATACTCAAAGCAGAGAGAACTCTGCTGTCATATCGGGATACATTGAGGATGACATAATGCAGCCACATATCCCATCATGTTCTTCTGTGCCAAACACACCAGCCAGGAAAGAAGTAGCTCCTTATCAACACCTTCTGGAGCTGAACGGATTTCCCCAGGCAAAATCCCTGTGGCCTTGCGTAGTGGTTGAGTTTCAAGACCACCAGATAGACTCAATCTGTAGTGTATCTACCAGTAACACAGTATGCCATGTTCAAGACTGTTCAGGATCTGTTTTAGTTTAATTGTTTACAAGGTTTGAATTGAATGTAAAAAAAGGAGATGTTATAGAGTTATTATTTAAATACTGTGACCCTACTTGCATATGGTAATATTGCATTGCCTTATACTTCCTGTTCTATGCCTGACCTGGATACAGTTCCGTTGTTCAACATGATTCCTCACACCAGCAGCTTGTGCGGTCTTCATTCCTGTACCTGAAACATCCTGTACAACAATGGCAGAGCAGAGGAGAGAGCCTGGATCTGCTCTTCCTCCCCTGTGCCCGCTCACACTCCAGATCAGCTGGCAGTAATGTGTCAGTTAGTTCAGGAACCATCCACGCAAGTCCTTCCCTACTTTCCTTCCATCTTTCCTTCCCCCCTCCATCCATTCCCTCCCTTTCTCCCTCCCTTCCTTCATCCATTCCCTCCCTTCCCTCCTCCATCCCCTCCCACCCCTCCTTTCATTTCCTTCCTTCCTCTCTCTCCCCCCTTCCTTCCTCCATCCATTCCCTCCCTCCCTTTTCTTCCTCCCCTTTCCTCCCTCAATCAAATTCCTTCCTTCATCCTTTCCCTCCCTCTCTATCCCCTCCCTTCATTCTTTCCTCCCTCCCCCACCTTTCATTTCCTTCCTTCCTTCCTCCCTCCCTCCCTCCCCTCCTTCCTTCCTTCCCCCCTTCCCTCACCGCTATCATCCATTCCCTCCCTTTTCTTCCTTCCTTCCCCCCTCCCTTTCCTCCATCCATTCATTAGATTCATCCAAATCTAATGACAGCTGAACATATACTAGTGCTCCCTATTCACTCTCTATTAACACTGTCCCGACAAAATCATTGTGAAAAAAATACAAAAATAATTAAACAATTAAATAAAAATGTTAAAAAATTGACGCCAATGTTACTGACACCATCCACTGGCCACCTAAAAGCATTGTGAAAAAATTATAAAAATAAAACATTAAATTGTAAAAAATAAAAAAAAATTGTAAAAAATAATAAAAATGAACTACAGACACCATCCTGCACATACTACCCACCGCCATACACTCTGCACTTCTCTCCCTGTACATACTACCCACTGTCATACACTCCACACTCCTCTCCTGTACATACTACCGCCCGCCATATACTCTGTACTCCTCCGTAAGTAATCTAAGACACTAACCACACCCCTTTTAAGCCACACCCAATTTTTTGCAATTTAAAAACACACCCCTCTCTCTCACCCCCTCCTCCTTACCCCCTCTCACTTCCCCCACATGGCAGCCATCTTTAAACCTGGAAGTTCCCTGTGGCTTCTACAGAAAGAAGCTGGGAACATTAATGCAGTCTTTGCTGAAGTAAATATTTAAATGCCCCTTCTATGCAGCTGTGCTGCAATATGTAGCTGGGGCGTTGTGTAGGTGTGGCTTGACTGTAGGCGGGGACGCAGGGGGCCCCATTATCTGTTATTGCCCAGGGGCCCCATGAGTTTTCAGTCCGCCCCTGCACAGGAATTACTATGGAGTTGCTCTCCAGCACAATTTGCAACTATAACTACTTCCACTCCCCTGAGATTTTGGAGTGCGTCTGTAGGAATTTGTGGCCAATCAGCGAATAGAGTATTTGTGAGGTCAGGCACTAATGTTCAATAGAAGAGCTAGCTCACAATCTAAGTTCCTGTTCATTTCAGAAGTGTTGAGATCAGGGCTCTGTGCAGGCCAGTCAAGTTCCTCTACACCCTTCAGCAGTCATTTTGGAACAGAAAAGGACTGTAAGAGGTATGTAACATATAGCACAGTATAGATAGTATAGTGGTTCTGAGCACTATATGTAAATTACAAAGAATGTACAAAATCCTGACCACTGCACCACTTCCCAGCCACAACTCATCTCTTCTCCCCCATCTACATCTCACCTTTGTGCCCCCGCCCACAGCTCACGTCTCCACCCCCCACTCAAACCACAGCTTATTTCTACCCTTACAGACACAGCTTTCGGCTGTATAAGGTAAGAGTTGTTTTGTTTTTTTGTTTTTTTTTAAGCACAGTGCTGGTCAGCTCTGCCTATCCGAACTATAGCACTGAGCCAAGAACAGGTTTCATAGCATTTCACTTGGCTCCATGCTACATGTCTCACAGGCACCAGGTAAGGACAGAAGCCGCCTCCTGAAGCACCATAGAAGTTGGACAAAAATGTAGGCGGTTGCGGTTTTGGAATCAGGGGCGTCCACCAACAGATATGCAGCAGGTGTCCTGGGATCCTGACGCTAGAAACGCCCCTGGTAAACACAAAAGCTGGTAGAGGAAATGAGTAGTCCAGAAAACTTATACTGTCTTCTGTGTTTTAACCCAATTTTTTAATAGTTTGTACTCTCATTTATTGATTGCCTCATATTATAAGGTCTGCGCCCTTAAGCTAGTGTGTAAAGTATTGCCAACATCTACTAGCCCAGATCAAACATTTTCAAGTCTACTACATCTATATGAGGAAATAAACTTCTCTCAGCATAATTAAATAATAATAATAGTAAACATTAATTTTCTTTACTGTCACACTCTGCTAGCTTATGGACATTACTTTACATGAATTTCTAGCTATTCAGTACAGTTGGTAATTTTCAAACCCATAATGCTACACAGAGCATATGCAGCGATTGCATATTTCTTCATGGCTTACAACCGTGTTTTTTTTGTATAATCTGGTGATTTTATTAATAATAGAAACCACACTTCAAAATCCTTCTAGACCTCCAACTAGCAGATATTTCTATAATAACAAAAATGTTTTATGTACAATTATAGGGATACACAGTGTTCAAAATTTCCAAAATTCCGTATCAAAAGTAAAAGTTCAATTGTTCTGTATCCTTAAACAAACACAAATGCAACTTCTAAAATACAAAAATGAGAGACAACTGTAATAAAATGTGTGCCTTTGTAATAGCATTAAATTAGTACCATAAAGCTCTTCTACCAATGTAATTCACCCTGAAATATAAATCAGGAAAAGATCACAAATGCTGTATCAGCACAAACAATGCTATATAACTATAGAAATGAGCTACATCCAATGACTACTGCAGTACATGTTCTGGAGTCTTGGCTTTGAGCTCCCACTGCTCTCTTCGTGTACTGGAACATGGAGAAGATGCATTGCTCTAATTTGATCTGATTATAACTTACACAGACCTAATAAATCTCCCTGCTCTCATTTGACAGCCCTATTGCCTAGTGAGAGTTACATGTTCCCCATACCCTAAAGTACCAGGTATTTATTTTGGTCAGTTCAAGTCCTATTAATAAATGTTTCAGTCATTTAGACCAGGGATAATTCACAAACCAGCATCTGGGGTCTGCTGCAGGCCCCCCCCCCCCCAACAAATGCTCATACATCTTGGAGGGGGGGGCACCAAAATGTATGAGCGTTGTGAGTCAACAAAAATCCCTCACAATCCTCCAAAAATGTGAGCACTAATCTTCACACTTACTCCTTAAGCATAAATTACCTTTGAAAGCCAAATTCCCAAACAAAAATTCCCCCTCTTTCCAGTACAAATTCCACCCCCTCATTGTAATCCCAAACCCTGCATAAATCTATGCCCCACCCACCCCCAGCTAAAATCCCTACTAGTGTAAATTACCCTTCCTGGCACACCCCCCCAAATCCCCTCCAGCACAAATCCTCTCCCCCACAAATTTCCCCTCCTAGAGCAAGTCTTACTCCCCACCACCCCCAACACAAATGTCCCCTCATAATCCCGTCCAGCTCAAGTCCCCCTTCCTCTCTTCCAGCACAAATCCCCCCAGCGCATATCCCTTCCCCTCCCCCCATGATACCTACTAGCACAAATTCTCCCCCTCAATTTACCCTTCCTAACACATATCCCCCCCCCCCCAAGTTTCTCCTCCTAGCACAAATGCTCCCTTCCCAAATCACCCCTTCTAGCACAACCCCCCCCCCCCCCCAGAAAGACCACCTCCCAGCACAAATCCTCCCTCCTAGTTCTGCCCCCCAAACTCCCCACAGCACAAATTCCCCAACTGCCCAAAATTTTTCTTCAAGAACAAATCTTACAGCCCCCCCCCCCCCCAATTCCTCCTCCCTGCATAAATCATCTTCACCAATTCCCCTCTGCTAGCACAAATGCCCCCCTCTTCTAGCACAAATCCCCCCAGACCCTTTTCTACCACGTCTCACCCCCTCCCCAAACCCCTCCTCCTACCACTAATCCACTTCTCCTTCACCCTCTTAGCTCAAATACGATTCTCTCCAGCACACATATATGCTACTCCGCTCCCCCCTCCCTCAATATGCGTACCCAGTTCAATTCCCCCTCCCTCACACACCTCACTTCCTCCTTACCTGCCGCCATCTCCACCCGACAAAGAATGTGGGTAGGGAGCGGGTAAGCAAACCCTGCTCAGTCTGATGTGACAGTCCTGATCGAGGCGTGTGGCAGTGACCTGTCAGATTGTAGAAACTCTTCACAGGGAGCCGCCCCTTCCACCCACCTCTAGTTCTAGTCCTGCATGCACATGTGCTGACAAGGAATATGCTAACAGGAGGAAAAAAAAGAGTAACAAATGTCTTTTTTTGCCCTTTCATTGCACAATCATAAAATAGGGAGGTGATCAGACTGTATTTCTTAACTACCAAAGAACTTATGAGTAAAGGACCCACATTAGGAGGTTCCAAAGAGAACCAAACTGAGGCTTGGAAAAATTGTATTTATTGAAAATCTCAAAATGTAAATGATACAATAACATCTCCACCCTACACAATAATAAAAGAAAATGACGTTATCATATCATAAAAACACCCGACCAGGCACACAGGCATATTCTCCACTCACACCATAATGAACACTATTTATGGGGATGAGGCTATGATTATTGTTATTATGATGCTAAACCAATGGATAATAATCATCTACAACAATGGTGCAATGAAAGGATGTAAAGATGCTGACCCCTCAGATGGAAACAGTGCATTGATCATGGGTTGGCAGTTATGCAGTTAATTGTTGAGGAAGAGAAATTTCAATTAACTGAGCTAAAATCTCAAATTGAAGAGAGCACCAGACTACTTGAACCCTATAGGGAAAATCCTAAGTTTATGAGATTTAATGACCTCCTTGAAAAAAAGAAAAAAAAAAAGTTAGAAAATGACTAACAAAACCCTGCAAACTATCAAACAAGCCAAATTCAAAAGGGACTTAGATGATTGGGCCAGTGGGGAAATATTCAACCTCACTAATCAGTGTGGACGGAGCGAATCTCAGCGATGCCGTTACCGCTCTCATACACCATCAAGGAATAGGCCCATATCATCTGAGAGTGAAGAGGAAGAATCTAGAATGATTAGTTTTTTAGATGACAATCTACCAGTATTTGAAGATGGTGTCCCCGGCCGGGGTATTCTCAGGGTAGTAGAGAGGGGGAGAGGTGTAGGCGGAGGAGGCAGTGGAAGAGGAGAAAGAGACAGAGAGAAAGAGGCAGAGAGAAAGAGGCAGAGAGAAAGAGGCAGAGAGAAAGAGGCAGAGAGAAAGAATCCCATTCAGAAACATCAAAAACAATCACCAGGAGTCAGAAACGGAAATTAGCAAATGTTACCATACAGATCCATCATACAGGGAGCTGCTAGATATGAGAGTTATTAACCTTTCACAGCTTGACCTACAGGAATGACATTTACAGTTACTCTGTAGAGGTCTGTCTTTTTCACCTACGGATACCATCAATCTCCTAGATTGTAAGCTCGAAAGAGCAGGGCCCTCGAACCCCTCGTGTATTGTATTGTTACTGTCTTGTCTCATGTTCTGTCCCCCTTGCTACTGTACAGCGCTGAGCAAACCCTTTGGTGCTATATACTGTATAATAATTTTGAGATCTATAAGAATGTCCATCTCTTCCTTAGGAAAGTATATCTAAGGTTAATACATTCAGGAAAAACAAGTGGGAGGTATCCATCTAGTGAGTAATGAATTTATACCAAAAAATGATGAACAGGATGAAACCTTCTCTCATTGATGGAAGATTATTTCTTTGAGTTGGATGAGGATGTTGATCCTAGTGATTCACGGAAAAGACAGTAAAGTCTAGTAATAAAATCTACTAAGATGCCCCAGATTCATAAAAATCACTGGTTGGGTGTTTTCATGGATCTGGTCCAACATGATCTATCTAAACTTGATTGGAGATTCACTGGTATGGATAACCTCTCAAGAGATGAGAGGCAGGCGTTAAGAGAACTCAGGGAAGCACCTAACCTAGCGATCAAGCCTAGTGACAAGGGTGGGAATGTGGTCCTAATGTCAGAAGACGCATATGAGTTGGAAGTTAAAAGGCAACTCCAAGATTCAGCCACATATACAAGACTAGGAGGGAATCCTTTCCCCCTGCTGGTTTTGTCCCGCAATTAGAAATTATCTTTGGCATGTGAGGAGGGTCTCATCACCAAAAAAGAATGGAGTTATTTACGTGTGGAGGACTATAATATCCCCATCATGTATACTATTCCCAAGGTACACAAAAACTTGGAGAATCCACCAGGAAGGCCCATTAGATTGGCTATAAGAGGACACATGGAAACTCACAGGGAAATATCTGGATGCTTTAATTAAATAGATGGTGATGGGACTCCTGTCATATGTCCAGGACACTAGAGATGTCCTGTTAAAGATTGCCCAGGTGGAGGTTCAGACAGGGACAATACTGGTGGGTATAGCTGTGGAGTCCCTCTATACCTCCATCCCCCATTCTTGGGGGATTGGTTTGGTGGCTCATTTTTTTTTTTTTTTTTTTTTTTTTTTTTAGAAGTGAGCTACCCCAATATGGGAGCCCAGAAATAATTCCTTCTGGAGTTATTGGACTTTGCTCTTAATTAAATAACAATTTCTTTCAATTTCTTTTGGATTTATTACAGCCAGCTTCGAGGTTCTTCGATGGGGGCCCCTTGGGCTCCAGCATATGCTTGCCTCCAGTTTGGATGGTGGGAGGAAGAAATTGTATACCATTCCTCGACCATACATCCTTGTGGCTGAGGTACATCGACGATGTCCTCATGCTTTGGGAAGGAACAGAGCAGGACTTCATGATTTCATGACTGAACTCAATGCTAATAAAATCGGAACATCAGACTCATATACACCTTTGACCTCAGGGAAATTTAGTTTCTTGATCTCCTGAGATCTATTGAGGGCAAGAACTTGAGAACCAAAACGTATCATAAATCTACGGCTGCCAATACTTTGCTTTTGGTCTCTAGTCAACAATTGCTGTTTTGCCTATCGTGATGTGTCAGACTGCTATCTCCATTAATACCTTTGTGATACCTAGCATGGTTTGACTGCATGTGGGGACTATCTACCACAGGATTGAATTGTCAGCATTGACTAAATACACCTTTTCAGGTTTCAAGGATTGCCATTACGATCTATGATCATACATGCCGATATGTGGCATACCCTCAGTACCATCTGAGGGGCCAGCATCTTTACATCCTTTCATTGCACCAATATTGCAGATGATTATTATCATTCATTGATTTAGCATCAGAATAACAATCATCATGGCATTATCCCCATAATAGTGTTCATTCTGCTGTGAGTGGAGAGTATGTCTGTGTGCCCGGGCGGGTGTTTTTAGGATATGGCAACGTTGTAGATTTCTTTTATTATTGTGTAGGGTGGAGGGGTTATTGTATCATTTACATTTTGATACTGGTCAATAAATACATTTTTTCCAAGCCACAGTTTGGTTCTCTTTGGGACCTCTTCTCACAGGTTTTTTGGTACGTGTCTCATTGGTCTCGAGGACCCCACCCTTAATCTAGTTGGTAGTTGTTTTTATTATTCAAGTGCCTGTATTTGTTAACCGCAGTAGAAAAAAAAAAATCTAGTCACTAATCTAGCTCTGAGGTCTGGCAGGAGTGTACAAAATCTATAGCTGGTCATACATGTATAGATTTCTTTAGTTTAGACTGAATGAAAGGCATCTATCAGATATCTCTATCCATGCTAAAAACATAAAATGGATGAATTCACCTCCTGCTGATTATTGTATAGTGTACTTGAATAATGCCGGCATCTGATTGGACTCCGTCCAACAATTTCCCAAAAGGCAAAAATGTGTATTTATGATTTGTTTTTCAAAAAAGGTGACTGTATCCTTTAAGGAATGTATAAAAAGAAATACATATCCTTTGTCAGCTAAAACAGTTGCCATATATATGCATTTCAGCTGTTTATAGATTCTTGTCTGGAGTTCAGCTTTAACTTTGCCCCCACATCAGTGGGCCCTTAAAGTTAAAAATCTAAGCTGGCTACCTGGTACAGCAGTGCAATTCTGAAAATTAGTCAATAGTTCATTTTCGAAATTGCGTCCTATTCACACTTCATACAATAATTCTTAATCAGTTAAAGTATATGTTTAGACAATTTATAGTTTTATAGAGAGTAAGGGTTAAAGCCCCCTGCAAAATATATTTTTTTGTCTGGCTGTGTACCATTTGGGAAAAAATTCCCTTTAAATTCCTGTCCCGGAAATATAAAGGGAAGTTATTGAGGTTTTGTTTTCATGGGATCACCACCGGGGGCTTTAGCCACTAGCAGTGATCATTGTGTTCTGCGGGCTGGGAAGGCTCCATGCCGACAGAACACAATAGGAAAGGATTTCCCCAGCAACACAGTCAAGCAATTTTTTTTCCTTCCACCCATGGTGGAAAAAAAGAAAATTGTATAATATATGGCTTCCTTAAAATGAAGAGAATTCCTATCTTAGCCAGTTGTCCACAAAACAAGTGTCCCCACTGGAAGAGGTCATCTTACCCTCTTGTTCTGGAGATATCTGTAACACTTTGGATTTCCGATCTCTTTTGTTCTCAGTGCAACGCTCCCCAGTAGTAATGGTGAGGGGAATCTCCCCAGTGGGGATGCAGACAGCACAGAAAACTTGTATAAAATAAACCCAGGCCTAAAAATAATTTATACGTTCAAAAAATTTAATAATATATATTTATATATTTTTTTTATCACTGATGGTAATATATTATTTAATGTTTGTGCCATAGCACTGAAAACTTATCAGGAGGTCTATTCCTTCCGCACTCTATCAAAAAGAAAAAAAAAAAAACACACAACACACACAAGATTTTGCCTAGAGATGTAGCATAATAAATCTTGTGTAGTTTTTATAGGGCATCAACGTTAAGATGAATATTACAGCATAGAGGACATCATAAATAGAATGACAGAATAGCATCCTTTTATTTACCCTATTCTGTCCAGCCTTCATTCATCATGAGAATTATCTTGCTGAAACACTGTGCAGTCTTCCTATTCCAGCTGGAGAAATATAGCATGCCTCATAGTTCCAGGAATCTTTTTGTTGCTGTTCCTGCTAAGCTCAATTAAAGTTCTTCCATTCATAAACGGAATAAACACTGTACCTAGCAGTGAATTCACTCCATAAACATAAAAGCAGCAGTATATCACCAACATGCATGTAAGAAACATTAAACATGAAGGTAAAGGCTGTATGTACACATTTTATTAACGAAGACTGATGATACAGGTCAATATGAAAAGGAATCCTAATATGACAAGCAGAGACGATGATAGATAATTAAAAGAAACCATCCTGTGCCTAGTCTGAGATATACCCACAAACAAGAGGATGTCCAGCATAAAGCCAGGCAAGCTAATTCAGTAATATGGTACAGGGAACGATATTTTACAAAATAAATGTGACCCACATAATCAGATTTCACTCTCCTGTTCTCACATCGGTAAAGATTAATCCTAATTAGCTGGCTTGTTAGTGCACACTGTTGTACTTTTTCTGGCTAGTACATTCCTGGTGGTGGAAATACTAAAGCCAGGGTTGCCGCCTCATCCCTTTCAAACTGAACACATATTAATCACACAGGTTATGAGGCTTATGTATTGCAGATAAGGCACGAAGTGAGCTTAATTACCAGCTTAGTCAACCACAGAACCTGTGTAATTAATATGTGATTGGTTTTAAAAGGATGAGGTGGCAACCCTAACTAAAACCTAGTACACATTGACGACAGTCCAATTTCACCCAAATGTTCGTACCGTACTGAAAACAAGAAAGTCAATAACAGTATGAAAATTCCTGAATGACGGAAGAAAACTTTCCACGTACATAGCTACGTTCCAGGTACCTTATTGCTTCTGATCATGAGCAGTCTTGCACATCGGATTTTTTAAAGACGGATACTGTACTAATTAAATGAAAATAATTTATTCTGCTAACTAATGAGAACATTTTTGCAACATGCCCATTCAGAAATTTTCATTTGAAGAGTCGACATCAGATCTCATATGTAGTATACTAACAAATATTCCGAATAGAAAAATAGATACTTTGGGCCAATTTTCAAATAATGTATATTAGGCTCAAGTTTAGCTAAAATCAAAAACATAAATAGCAGCATAAGGGTAGTTTGATGTGTCCCTTGTGCCGATTCTTCTTTTTTAAAGGAGAAATCTTCCTTCGTCCTAAGCACCAACCCCCTCCACCATAATCTTCTGGTGTGGCAGAGGTTACTACAGCTAAGGGGCTGTGAGGAGAGGTCATCAAGAGAGTGACTATGCCAGTCCTTTCCTTCTACATCTACAATTTCTAGAAGCCATACTACAGGGAAACAGTGGGGGTAGGACAGAGGGGGAAAAAAAAAAAAAAAAAAAAAAAGAAAAGAAGAATCTACACAAGGGACACATAATACTAGCTGTAAGTTATGTCCATTGTGCTGATTTTTATGTTTTGTATTTTAGATAAAAACTTAGGCTTCATTCTTGAATTCCAGGTAGAGCAACTTTATATTTGGACTCATTTTTGGTCCGGTTTGGCCTAATGTAAATATGCATGTGCCAACCTGTGGAAATTATTGTAGTAGACACAACTACTACAGTAGTAGTAACTAACTTCTAGTGCCATGCTGAGCTGTTGTCCTGCTGCATTGCAAACACAGGAGGTCATTTGCTTGTCACAGCTGCCATTTAGGGAACACTGCAATTTCTCAATGCAATGGGGAGGTGGCATGGTAACATCACAATTTCAACCTCATCCAATCACAGAACACTTTACATTAACTGAGAAAATCCAAAATGTTCTCTGAATGGTGCCTGTGCCTAGCATGCAACCTCCTGTGTTCACAGCAGGGCAGCTGCTCTGCACAGGACCCAGAACTTAGTTGAGATCACTGTAGCACTGTTACCTACAACATCATCGATTTCCACCTTCCATGAGGGATCCCACAAGTATTGCACAAACATATTACGTTAGACAAAGCTTAACCAATATACCTATGCAAAAAATGCAATGAATTCACCATGAAACTCTTTTCCTAATTCCTGAGTACTGCTGTATCATATGAAGAGGCGATGACCAATAAGGGTGATTCCATCTTTTGCTGAGTGCCCTCCTGCAGAGTATTGCTCCCACACCAATTGAATATTGCTGACTAATTTCCTGCAGAACATTACTCCCAGAGCAAAAAGCACTTATGCCAGTTTATAATTTAATCAGCATATAGCTCTGGTGAGTTTATTCATTTTATCTAGTGGTGGATTCTGTCACGGTGGAATTATTTGAACACTGCAAATTAGAATTTGAATAGAATTTTATTTATCACTGTTTTTTGGACTTTGACAGTTTTTTTGCACATTTATATATATTTTTTATGAGCTGGACATTTTTGATTCATTTGACACTGTAGATGATATGAGATCTATATAAGCGCATACCTATTTTATTTTATTTGATTTATGCACCTTTTTTGGTTAGGTTTGCAGGTGCACATATAGTTTGTATATTTGTTTCTTATTCTTATTGGCGCTATTCTTATTATAATTACTGTGTTGGAGATTGCCAGAGAAAAGCAGAGGATTGCAGCCAGAGCTGTTCTTTATTATCTTACATGCCAGACCATTGTTTTTTTTATTCTACAAGGTTGAGTTGCAGTTGAGCTTGAACCTATTCTCAAGTGTACTCAACCACAAAACTTACTAATATTCTCCTATAATTCTGAATTAACTGAATAAAGTGGAGATCAAACAATCTTTAAGAGAGTCCTATTTTCCTAGAGATTTAATTTAGCAGAGCAAGAAAAATGTGTGAAGCATCCAAATGGATAAAATATAACATTTCTTAGCGGTGGTAAACAATTTATGTATGGTTAGCAAAATCAAGAGCAGCAACGCTTCATAGATGGCCCATACAGAATATGAAATAAGGACATTTATACTTAATTGCCTATTGGTGTGTGCATTATTCATTTCAGTATGGCACAAAGTTAGACACGCCAAAAATGGAACCTTATCATTTACTACCATACAATTCCTTTCATTAGTTGCACCTGCAAACACGACTCAACTGCATGCTTGAGAGAATGTGTCAACTAAAATGAAGTGAAAATACTTTCTATAGATTCATTTCATCTTGTAGTTTGTACTTCCGTAAATAAAAGGCTTTACAATATAAGTTTAAAAGTGACGTTATTTGTGTTTTCGAACTGAGTAGACAAACATTGCTTGAACAACATACGATATACACAGAGTGATTTGTAAGTTTCTTAAACAGGGATATAGTTTAAAAAGTGGATCTACTACCTACTGTAAAGTAAAAAAAATACAAAAAAAAAAACAAAAAAAAAAAACACAGACTTGAGCTCTTCATTCTCCCAATTCTACTCTCACCCAAAGTTTAAAAGTTGCAACCCTAAAATACCTACCCAAAGTTTTACGTAACAACCCTAGAATACCTGCCCAAATTTAAAAGCAACAATCCTAAAATAGCGAACCAAAGTTTTACAGCAACAACCCTAAAATACAGGTATGTCCATATATATTTGGACACAGGCAAAATTTTAGGTTTTTTTTTTTGTTTTCTTTAAAAGGAGCTGTCCATGCAAGTGAAACAGACCATTGTAAGGCTTCAAAAATGAAACAAATTCATCAGAGAGATAGCAACAACATTAGGAGTGGCCAAATCAATAGTTTGGTATATTCTGAGGAAAGAAGAACGCACTGTTAAAGCTCAGCAACATAAAAAGGCATGGACATCCACTGAAGACAACAGTGGTAGATGATCCCAGGATCCTCTTTATGATAAAGAAAAACCCAGTCACAACATCCAGAAAAGTGAAGGACACTCTCCAGGAGGTGGGCGTATCATTGTCAAAGTTTACAATCAAGAAAAGACTTCACAAGAGCAAATACAGAGGGTTCACCACAAGCCTGAAGAATAGAAATTAGACTTTGCCAAGAAACATCTAAATAATCCAGATCAGTTCTGGAAAAGTATCTTTGGATGGATGAAACTAAGATTAATCTGTACCAGAATGAGGGGAAGAAAGCAGTGTGGAGAAGACTTGGAACAGCTGATGATCCAAAGCACGCAATGTCATCTGTAAAACATGGTGGAGACAGCGTGATGGCATGGGCATGCATGGCTTCCAGTGGCATTGGGTCATTGGTGTTTATTGGTGATGTGACAAAAGACAGAAGCAGCCAGATGAATTCTGCAGTGTTTAAAGATATACTGTCAGCCCAGATTCAGCCAAATGCAGCAAAGTTGATCGGATGGCGCTTCACAGTACAAATGAACAATGATCCAAAAACACACTGCAAAAGCAACCCAGGAGCTTTTGAAGGAAAAGAAGTGGAATATTCTGCAATGGCCGAGTCAATCACCTGATCTCAACCCAATTGAGCATGCATTTCACTTGCTGAAGGCAAAACTAAAAGGCAGAAAGACCCACAAACAAAGAACAACTGAAGACAGCTGCAGTTAGAGCCTGGCTAAGCATCAGAAAGAAGGAAACCCAGTCTTTGGTAATGTCCATGGGTTCCAGACTTCAGGCAGTCATTGCCAGTAAAGGATTCTCAAAATATTAAAAATGAACATTTTATTTATGATTATATTCAGTTGTGCAATTACATACAGTATGATCCCCTGAAAATGGAGGGAATGTGTATAAAAATGGTTGCAGTTCCTAAAATTTGTACTTGATATTTATGTTCAACCCTTGAATTAAAGCTGAAAAAGTCTGCATTTCAAATTAATTTGGATTGTTTTGTTTTCATTTATTCTGGTGGCATACAGAGCCAAAAGAATGAAAATTGTGCCCGTGTCCAAATATATATGGACCTAACTGTACATACCCAAAAGTTTAAAAGTAATAACTGTAAATTACATAGCAAACATTGAAAAATAACCCTAAAATACCCACACAAAGTTTAAAGGCAGCAATATTAAATACCTGCACAAAGTCTAAAAGTAGCAGCCATAAAATACCTGCCAGACTTTAAAAGCAGCAATCCTAAAATAGCTACCCAAAGTTTAACAGTAACAACCCTAAAATATCTACCCAAAGTTTCAAAGTAAAAACCCTATAATAAACTACCCAATGTTTAAAAGGAACAACCCCAAAATACTTACCCAGTAGGTTCCCAGTGTATCTGATTGACTGCCAGTTCCAACATTTTTGCTTAACCAGACTCTGGGTGGACACAGTTACAGTTCAGTTGATCATTTTCCATCTGGTTTAGTCAAGGTAGCGCTTGCAGGGTCACCCACAGCTCAAAATTCAGCAGAAATCAACAGAAAGTAAAGCCATCTAGAGGAGTCTTTAGTTTGGGGAATTCATCCAGAAATGAAATGGACCTTTTAATGGTTCACTGGTTGAGAACAATTGCAAGACAATTGCTTCCTTTGTTAGGCATTAATTTTTTTATCTGTGTATTCCAAGAGTTTCCATAACACTGAATGCTTGAGCTAAAAATATTGCATTTTTTCTTAAAGCAGACTGAGAGGTATAAAGAGTGTAGGCACCTACAGGTGTCATCCCATACAGTACCTGTAAGTCTTCCAACCCCCCTGGCATAGCTATGTGCAGAGCTTCTCCAACAGGCTTGCATGCCCCCCTCCTACACATTCTTATTGGTCACTGAGGCTGTCTCTCATAGGGATGGCCAATTAAAAAGTGTGGAGGTGTGGCTTATCAGCAAGCGCTGACATAAACTGGAATTGGACCTTGCCAGGGTAGTTTGGGAGGCTGTTGCAGATATCTTGTACTTTATGCATGCAGCAGGTTTGGAATTTTTTTCCTTATGAGTCTTTTCAAAGCAAGCCTTCACTCCTTTTTCACTTTTTCTCCTCTTGTTCCTCATCCCTCCCTCTTAAACATTTGGAGACTTTTTTTTTCCATAGTAAATACCTTTTTATTCTTCTTTGCAGCCCACAATTCAAGATTCCTCACCTAGGTGAGGTTGGCTTCCATCAACCACCCACTGCCTCCTGGGAAGTCCACA
This sequence comes from Staurois parvus, assembly GCF_062004578.1. Classification (NCBI taxonomy): domain Eukaryota; kingdom Metazoa; phylum Chordata; class Amphibia; order Anura; family Ranidae; genus Staurois; species Staurois parvus. The sequence goes on along the minus strand of NW_028319728.1, from coordinate 98,919 downwards.
TCACACATCCCAGGCAGGAGCAGTGAAGCAAAGCATCATACAATGTTATGCCCCACACGCGCAGACACATCACAAGCCTCTGCCAGGTCCTAGCAGAGGCCTGCAGCATGGCTGTGCATGTGGCGGATGGAAAACCAGTAAGAGGACTTTCAGATTGTGGTGTAGAAACTGACTGCTGCCAGGGGAACCCTAGCTGCAAAGTAGAAAATGCTGGTCATTATTATACAGGGACAAACATTAGAAAGAGTTAATTTCATTTTACTTTTTTATAGTGACCTTCCACCTTAACATTGCTTTCAGTCAAATACAATAAAAAGGGTATCGCTGAAACTCTTTATTAATAAACCCTCATTTTTAGCACTTTCAGCAGGTGATTGAATCACTTAGTATCCAGCCTGAAGTATGCAGTTTCTTCATCTTTTTATCCTTGCCTATGTACCTGTTTATGCAGCATACATTTATGATGCTTGATTAAAAGAACTTAAAAGCACATGAGAGAATAATCTCCCTTGAAAATTGATTAGCTTTACTTTCTTGTAGACACTTTTCACTTTGGATTTTTGTGCACAAAATGGAAAGTTACATCCTTGACAGAAACACCTTAATCTAAAAATTGACGAAAGTAAACAAGTATCAGCTCTATCAGCAAATGATGCAAGAAGCATTCTTTACTAGGCTCCACTTCATACCAAATCATTGGTGTCCTCATATCTGTACAAAACAAGTCATGTATTATGTATTTAAGAACATTGTGTAGGAAGATATACTGCAAAGACGCAATGGGACTGGAGCTTTAAAAACCTGATGGGAAAGCTTTAATAAATATGGCATTATGGATTTCATTTTGCAGTTATTTGAATATAATGTTTGTGTCAGATTTTTCCTATAACCAACCATGTCTCAGAGAGATTTACCTACAGTTCCTTTCCTGTAGATTCAACAGGAAGTGAGAGGATATCTATCCAATGGGAGAGAAATCGGTCATGAGAACAATGGATGGATGATTCCCCCAATATTCCTGTTTTGGTGGCAACTGCAAATCTTGGATCTATATTCACTGTCTCGGTGAAACTGGTGACAATAAAAGATAGCAGATGGGAGGAGTCCGTTTTTTTCAGTGTGTTGAATTAAAAAACTGACCAGATTTCCTCATCCACACATTCAAGGTGGATGGGGAAATCCTCCCTTCTGAGCTATTGCATTCTGACAGCAGGGAGACTTTCCATCAGTGTTGCAGGTTATAGCTTGCTGTGATGGACTGCCTAGCACTTCGCTTGTGCGCTTCCGTCCAAGAACTGCTTCCTTGCTGCTGGGACACAGAACCAAGATATTATAGCCGGGCATCGCACCAAAGACTAGGAGACACTAGCTTAGATGCCAAAACGGTTACTCTTTATTGAATAGGTTTTATTCACTTCACAAATAGGGGCAGTCCCCCCATGAATAATAAAACCAAATATTACACATTGGGTAAACACCCCACACTGAGTAAAGAAGTATAGTTGACACCAGACCAAGGGCTGACTGACCATTTGATAACCCGGGCACTGCCCGAGGGCCCGGGGTCAGTAGGGGGCCCCATGAGATGCCCCTGGTACCTTTTTCATAGGCTTTTTTGAGTTTGGGCAAGGACACAGTGGCCCCATGATCCCCTATTGCCCAAGGGGCCCCATGAGTTGTCAGTCCACCCCTGTACCAGATTAATCCCATCATATAGGAACCTCCAGAAGGACCAAGCAATAGGCGACGCAATTAAATCAATTAACATTGGGACAAACACATCACACCTTGTTAAACAGATTACAGCAAGAGTCCTCAGCATCAGGTTGTTTTGAGTGGGGGGTGGGGGGGAGAGAGGGTAGTTGAAGCTGTCAATGCCGGTTTGGGCACAGAGACCCCTAATCTGAATGCTCGTCCTCCAGTTCTCAGAGTCAGTCTGTTTTGGGGATACATGGAATTGAATCCAAAGTAAAAAGGTCCTCCCATTGAACAGAGACCCGTCAGATGCCAGGGCCCATTGTCAGTAGGCAAGAAGCTTGCCTGCAGTCACCTCCAAAAACTCGAGTGGGGAAAATAGATTGACTTCTATTTAACCACAGGGACCAAACATGAATCAAAATTCAACTGATACCTACTGAACTGGCCGAATTTTGATTCATGTATGGCCAGCTTTAAAAAGGATGAATCTCCCTAAAAGACACAAATAAAACCCAAGAGAGGTTCTCCCCCTCACCACTTTATCCAAATTAAAGAAAATATATATTTTGCTTTTAGTTATATTTAAAGTGCACTAGAGTCATTTTTTTTTATTTTAAGCAATGATTAATTGTAACACTTGATGTAATTGTAACACTTACAAGTTGCAGAGATCACAATGCCTTCTCCCCCAGTAGGCTGACACCTATTTTGTTCAGGCACTAACCAGGGTCAGTATCTACTTTTTGTATTAAGATATTGGCTCAGACCTCACAGTCATGTAAATAACTATCTACACACACAGATCTCCCTCTCATTTTATGGCTTGCAAGCTGGGCGTACTTGACCGAGTCATTTAGGCAAGTGATCGTCTGGTTTTCCTCGATATTTGAACCTGTACAAAAATTCTCAAACAATAAAGGATTTTTTTTTGTTTGACATAGAAAGGTTGTAGCGTATATTGTTTGTTTGTTCCTGATCATACCCATTCTTTCATATCTGATTTTTACTGTATGAAAACAGTACACATTAATGTTGAAAGCCGTGTACACAAACGATACGAAAATCGAGTGATCATTCCTCATACGGAATTTTTCTTACGATTTTCTCATAGTGTGTACCCCATTTTACATTATTGCTATCACTGGGGAAAATGTGGAAATGCTCCTTCTTGTCTGCAGGAGAAAGGTTCAGTTCAGCCTAGGCAAAAATCAGGGCTTGTTGGCACCACAAGGCACGTAAAACCCCACAGAATGTACACGTCTTAAAGCATGTCTGTTGAAACGCATTTTTAAAAGCTTTATGTACAGGACAAATCAAGGGTCAAAATACTAACAACATTTTTTGGAGTTTTAGGTGCTTGGCGTTGACACTTGATTTTGTGCGTTACATTGCAGAAAAATGCAGCATATCTACATATTCCAGAATACATATCAACACACTTGTATGGTGTGAATAGGGCACATAGAGAACAGTTGATTTTTCTGTGCCCTTGCATTGAGTCTGCAGCTCAGTGCACCTGGTGTGAATGACCCCTCATTCTCAAGGACTCATTCCTCAAGGACTGCTTTTTAATAAAATGAAAGGGCCCCTGTACACTTATGATCAAGGGGAAGTAAAAAGGAGAAGAGTGAGCTGTATTTTTACTTCCCCCCTTAAACAGCTCTCAAAGTTCCATAAACACAGCAACAAAAATTTTACCCGACAGTACCTCTGCTTACAACCCACTTAAGAGAATGGGGCCACACCAAAACCTTGTAACCACGTGCAATTCACATAATTGCATTGTGGTGCAGCACTTACAGGGTTAAAGTGATACTAAAAGCCTAACACACACACTATCCTATATGTATATTCTTATTGAAGTGCATTCAATGGACTTCTGTTACCGATTGCTATGGGCTAGCTCACACCTTTGTGGTTTAGGTGAGGTGTGTTGTTAGTGTGCTTCATTAAATATGCACTTTAGGTGCATTTGACAATCATTACCAATGAGCCATATACAAGAGCCTAGAATACATAAATACAATGAACTATGTAAAATGCATTTTGATTAAACAGGCCCTTGGGGCCCATTCACACCAGTGCATTTTAGATAGTTTAAGAAAAAAAAAAATCTTGAAGCATTTTTAATGTGTTCTCATCAAAACATGGGCAGCACAGTGGCTAAATGGTTAGCCCTTCTGCCTGGCAGTACTAGGGTCATTGGTTCGAATCCCAAACACAGCACCACCTGCCTGGAATTTGCATGTTCTCCCTGTGCCTGCGTGGGTTTCCTCCAGGTACTCTGGTTTCCTCCCACACTCTAAATACATGCTGGTAGTGTCTATGTGTATGTATGAATGTTAGTTAGGGACCTTAGATTGTACGCCCCTTGAGGGTTAGGGACTGATATGAATGTGCAATATATATGTGAAGTGCTGCGTAAATGGACAGTGCTCTATAAAGTACCTGAAATAAATAAATAAAAACATTCATTATATAAAGTTCAATAGTAAAGCTTGCAAAACACACCTACAATGCATGTAAACACAACTTGTATAAAATGCACTGTACCTAATGTGCAAATGTTTGCACCAGTCCTTAGGGTGTAGCTAACAGAGAGGAAACTAACAGATGCAGAGGAAGCAATTGCTCCTGGACCCATGGGGACCAAACAATGACTGCTACTCCTTTTTACGAGCAGCAGTGGGCTCAAAATTATACTCTACAATGAATGAAGGAACACATTAAGGACTCGTTCACACTTGACTGTTTTACCAACGCTTGCCAAACGCCCCTATAGCGCTTGGCAAGCGTTGGTCCGGCGTTTGCGGAGCGTTTTTTAACGCTCGGCAAACGCCACATGCGCGGTTTAGCGGCGGTTGCTAGGCATTTGCCGAGTGTTAAAAACGCCCCACAAACGCCTGTAATGAAGTTTAAATGCTGTTACAACTCCGCAAACGCCCCGCAACCGCGTCGCAAATGCCGGCCGGGCGTTTGCGGAGCGGCACCATAGACTAGAATAGGAAGCTTCAACGCCTCCTGACTCGACCAGAGGCGTCTGTTTTGCCGCAATGCGATGCTAACGCTCCCGTTAGAACAGCACCATGTGCTGCAATGTGCAGAACTGTCTGAGGCGTTTGGGAAGCGGTAAAAACGCTTCCCAAATGCCTCTCTGCCGCCTGCACACAACGCTAGTGTGAACGTAGCCTAAGTTCTTTTTTTTTTTTTCTCAGTTTTGTAAATGAATCCTTCAGCCTTTAGTAGGCTGATGGAGACTGAAAAATTCAGAGTTAAGTAGGGTATACACAGTCTGAAAATTAGCCGGTTCAGCAGGAACAACCGGCTTCTGTTAAATAGTCATGCTGGAAAACCAGCATTCGATTAGTGCTTTCAACCAATGGCTGCAGCACTGTTCAGTGTATTCTGATAGAAGGGAGGGGGAGGGAGTCACAAGATTAAAAAACAAAACATGAAAAAACGTGTACAAACACCTAAAAAAAAGCAAAACAGAGAAAAGGCAGATGCACAAGTGTGAGCTTAGTCTTACCCTAGGTTCACACCTATGCAGTTTGCGTCTGATCCGTTTCTGCAGTGCATTTTGGTACTTGCATTTTTGCTGCGTTTTGCTTTTTCTCCTTGGAACAAGAAAAAAAAAGCAAAAAACGCATCAAAAACGCACTACATGCTTTTCTGCAGCGTTTCATTTGAAGTCTATAGAACCAAAAACACAGCTTTTTGCATTAAAAAAGTCCCTGACCCTTTCAAAAACGCACCGGGTGAAAACACGGAGATGTGAACATGTCCCATAGGAAATCATGTTAAATGGACTGTAGTGTGTTTCTGCAGAAAACACATAAGTGTGACCCTAGGGTTAGGACTGGTTCACATCTGTGCAGTGTATTTTAGGGGAGTTGGGTTTTAGGCACGTTACCATTGAACTCTATAGATTGTGTGTATTCATGAAAGCACATCAAATCATAATCACCACTCACATACAAGATCCCAAAACAAACAAACATTCTGTTTGACCAGAGCCAGACTTTTTGCATGGATTGCTCAGACAAAAAGCAAGCATGCTGGAGATGATTACAGGTGACAGATCAGCTTGGCTGTGGAAAAGACAACCAGAAACAGACATTTAGCTTCTGGCGTTTAAGATCTCAGAGATTCCCAGCTGCACTCTGAACATTTCTATAATGTTCAGGAAATATATTGCAATGACGAAGAAAAAAAAGTTTAAAGCATGTCAGATTCCAACAGAAAGGGCCCATTTTGTGTTAGCACATGCAGGGGCGGACTGAATATTCGGGCTCTCGGGCAGTGCCCGAGGGCCTGGGGTCAGTAGGGGACCCCATGAGATGCCCCTGGCACTTTCATATGCTTTCTTGGGTGTGGTTTGAGCGTGGGCGAGGACACAGGGGCCCTGTGATCCCCTATTGCCCGGGGGCCCCATGAGTTGTCAGTCCGCCCCTGAGCACATGCACTTTCATACATTGAGGTGTTCTACATTAGGTTCATCCTGAATAGGCTGTCAGCCCACCTCAGCTTATGGAAAAAATGGATTTGCACCATTTTGAATAACGCACCGCATCATAACACATAGTTGGCTCACATCTCTGTGTTTTCCTGCACTAAAATGCAAATACATTGTGGGACGGTAGGTATGTACTTTAGTATAATATTCTTATTTATGCACTTTAGGATGACACTCAAAATTAATGGCACCTCTATGCATTGCACTAATGTCCATATGTTAAATGTGCATCACGGTAAAGGTACAATGAAATGTGGTCCTAAAGGAAATGGATACTATAATGAAAAAAGGTTATCATTCAGACAATTGTATATCATTTGGTAAAGATAACTTGCCTGACTAAATCAAATTACATAAAGTGACCTGCACGCAATCCTGTGTAGGTGACACCATATGGCACAATGGCAAAGAAGAAAAGAAACAGTGCATACGTAAATATATATTAAAATAATTTCATGAAATCAAAAGTCCTAGACAACAGAAAAATGAAAATCCAAGTGATGTTGTACAACATAAGAAAGTCCTTGAGCATCCACACGTCTTCCAAACACCAGAGTGCACCGTCACCATACATTTCAAGGACTCCTACCAGAGCATGTGGACTGTTTTTTGGACAGAAAAAAAGTCGGAAAGGCATATGTTTAATTCATCTGTAATGGATCTCATACCTCCTCAGCTTCTCCATATATAGCCATCAGGAGTTAATATCCCGTTTGAAATCTCTACACCTTTCCTCAAAATCAGAAGAATACTACATCCAATAGATGTAAGTCATGGCATGAAAAAGAAGTGAGAAAACGCATGCAAAACCATAGATGCATGTTTATTAAAAAAAAATAATACACTGCCCAAAAAAATTAAAAGGAACACTTTTAAAACACATCAGATCACAATGAGGAAAAATCTCATGCTGGATATCTATACTGATATGGACTGGGTAATTTGTTATGAACATTATAAGGATGCCCCATCTTTTGATGGAAATGAAAATGATCAACCTCCAGAGGACTGAATTGAAAGACACCCCAAAAATCAAAGTGAAAAAAATGATGCAGCAGGCTAGTCAATTTTCCTGAAATTTCATTGCAGCAACTCAAAATGGTACTCAGTAGTTTGTATGGCCCCCACATGCTTGTATGCATGCCTGACAACGTCGGAGCATGCTCCTAATGAGACAACGAATGGTGTCCTGGGGTATTTCCTCCTAGATCTGGACCAGGGCATCACTGAGCTCCTGGACAGTCTGAGGTGCAACCTGGCATCGTCAGATGGACCGTAACAGGATACCCTAGAGATTGTCTATTGGATTTAGGTCAGGCGAGCATGGGGGTCATTCAATGGTATCAATTCCTTCATCCTCCAGGAATAGTCTGCACACCTTTGCCACACGAGGCGGGCATTGTCGTGCCCCAGACGGAACCCAGGACCCACTGCATTAGTGTAGGGTCTGACAATGGGTCCAAGGATTTCATCCCAATACCTAATGGTAGTCAGGGTACTATTGTCTAGCCTGTAGAGGTGTGTGCGTCCCTCCATGGATATGCCTCCCCAGACCATCTCTGACCCACAACCAAAACGGTCATGCTGAACGATGTTACAGGCAGCATAATGTTCTCCACAGCTTCTCCAGACCCTTTCACATCTGTCACATGTGCTCAGGGTGAACCTGCTCCCATCTGTGAAAAGCACAGGGTGCCAATGGCAGATCTGCCAATTCTGGTGTTCATTGGCAAATGCCAATCAAGCTCTATGGTGCCGGGCAGTGAGCACAGGGCCCACTGGAGGATGTCAGGCTCTCAGGCCACCCTCATGAAGTCTGTTTCTTATTGTTTGGTCAGAGACATTCACACCAGTGGCCTGCTGGAGGTCATTTCGTAGGGCTCTGGCAGTGCTCATTCTGTTCCTCCTTACACCAAGGAGCACATACTGGTCCTGCTGATGGGTTAAGGACCTTCTACGCCCTGTCCAGCTCTCCTAGAATAACTGCCTGTCTCCTAGAATCTCCTCCATGCTCGAGACTGTGCTGGGAGACACAGCAAACCTTCTGGCAATGGCACGTATTGATATGCCATCCTGGAGGAGTTAGACTGCCTGTGCAACCTCTGTAGGGTCCAGGTATCGCCTCATGCTACCAGTAGTGACACTGACCCAAGCCAAATGCAAAACTAGTGAAAAACAATCAGAAAAGAGGAGTAGGGAAAAAAAATGTCAGTGGACTTCACCTGTAAAACCATTCCTGTTTTGGGGTTGTCTCATTATTGCTCACCTAGTGCACCTGTTAATTTCATTAACACCAAAGCAGCTGAAACTGATTAATAACCCCCTCGGCTACTTAACTGACCAGATCAATATCCCAGGAGTTTAATTGACTTGATGCTATACTCTGATTAAAAAGTGTTCCTTTAATTTTTTGAGCAGTGTATATCCACTCACATGTCATTAATCATAAAAATGCTTAGAAATGAAGAATACTGCTCATGACGTCATCACGCTGGTTACTACAAAGAAACAGTCTAGATCAGCTCCCGTTGCTGGTATTATAAATTTTTAAGCGTTTTTATGATTGACATGTGAGTGGCGATATTATCTTTTTTAATAAACATGCATCTATGGTTTCACACTATGCAAGTTTCCTCACTTCTTTTTCATGCCACGAATGACATCTAGCACTATTGGATGTAGTATTCGATTGATTTTGAGGAGTGGTGTGAAGCAGACTTCAAAACGGGATATTCACTCCTGATGGCTATATATGGAGATGCTGAGGAGTTATGAGATCAATTATAGATGATTTAAACATATGCCTGACTCTTTTTCTGTCCAAAAAACAGTCCACATGCTCTGGTAGGATGTCCTTGAAATATATGATGACGGTGCACTCTGGTGTTTGGAAGATGTGTGGAAGCCCAAGGACTTTCTTACTATGTTGCACAACGTTACTGGGATTTTCATTTTTCTGATGTCTAGGACATTTCCTGAAATATTTTTTGTATAGATTTATGTATGTACTGTTTCTTTTCTTTTTTGACATATATTGTGTCATCTGCACAGGATTGAATTTAGGTTGATTTATGTAGTTTGATTTAGCGTGGCAATTTATTTATACAAAGTTGTACACAATTTGTCTAATTGTTTCTGCCAGCTGCTTTCTTTGATCTACCAGCGCGCTTTCGGTAAATATAGGAGTTAAGTGTATCATTATCTAACCAATGACTTGGTCGCATCCATCTACATTCACATGCATGGAGCTTCTGACAGGTCCACCTGAAAAACCTGACAGGTGGACCTGCAGAAGGAGAGAGTGCCATTCATGGTCTCAAAAAACAGATCAATGCCAGACAAAATATGCAAGCTCATTACCTGCACCTGTCTCTTGTATTAGACCCTGACAGAGGAGATTAGACATGTACACTGCCTTGTAACACTGCAGGAACAAAGTATTGAAAATATAGTTAACGTATAAGCCATTCTGGATAGCATGGGGAGGTTAAAACCATTTTTTTTTTTAGCAGTCTGTGTCTATATAGGGAGATTTCCCTTTCTATTCCTGCTCTGGTGAGGATTTGAAATTTTGGATTTACCTTTACTCTTGTTCCAGGCAATATGGAGGATTGAGCTTGAGCATCTTCTGAACGCTAAACCTGCAATCTTTTTTTACTCCAAGCCTTCCTGCCTATTTGTTTACATGAGCTGCTGGGTGGTAATGACAAAAAATGAATGAAATTGGAAAAAAAAAAATGCAAATTTAGAGCTCTGCTAGAGATAAGTAAGGCCTCATGTACACTGCTGCTCCTAAACATGAGTTTAGGCGCTTTTGGTGTTTTATGGCAAAGGCTCTAAAGTCAACTCAATAAAAGTCTGTGTCCATGCACGCATAGGCTTCTGCTAGAGTTTAACAGCAGCAACATTTAGGGGCAGTTAAAAATCACTCTCCTGAATGTAGAAGAATGCATTCAGGGGAGGAACGCTTTGACCAAAAAAATGCAAAACACATCAAAAAAGCATATAAACGCACCTAAGCGCTAGCCGTGTTTAGCACTTGTGCATTTATTCATTTCAATGGCAAGTAATGTGGACACAGACAGCAAAAAAAACCTATTGGAAGTTGAAGGGTAGTGCTGAAACTCTAGGATCATCCAGTTGCTATAGGAGTAGTAGTACTGATTGGATAAGGTATTTGGATTCTGAGATGGCAGTTTCTCTATGCCAAAAGATTTCCAGTTTCCCTGGTTTGTAAAGAAGTTAATCTGAACCACTACACTAGAAGTTAGTCTTCCAGATATGAATTTTTGTTCCAAAATAGAGCCAATGCATTTCAGGGGTCAAAGAGCACCCCCTTCATAAGGGCTTGAAGTGGGAATTAATATACGCTGCAATCAATACAAAGTATACGGTTTTCAAATCAGGCAATTAATGAAGCACACTACCTGTTTGCAGATGCTTCATGCAGCCCATTTCAAGCCCTGATGAAGGGGGAATTCTGTGATCCCTGAATCATGTTGGCTCTGTGATCAATTTAACTAGGAATTTAGTAATAAAAGCCTCAGCAATAAAACCTGACAGTGTTTATAACCCTTCACCACCCAAAAAACAAAACAAAAAAAAAACATGTTTGGCTTTAGTTATAGTTTAAAGCAGCACTCCAGTTAAAAACTCTACTTGATCCACACAAAAAAAAAAAATCATTTTTAGTTAAGATCAACCTGTGCGCAGTCCTGATACAATAGCAATAAATGAATGAAACAATCTGCTGCCGCTATGTCCTCATATGATCACACATATCTAACGGACAGTATAGTTAATGGGACAGCGCTACAGAGAATATACTGATAGTCCAGAAGAATTAATATAACAAATTCTATGTACATATCAGGATACTTACTGAATGCATATTATAAAAGTATCATAATAATAGTGTAACAAACATTCATCACAATAGCATATATAATGTTCAAATAAAGTCTCAATCAGCTGTTTTAAAAAAGTTCCCTTCCGTCCAAGTGCTCAGAAAAACAGACAGGAATCACCACTGGTGAGGAACCTTCACCTTCAGCCTCTCATCTGATGGTTAGACCTACTGAACTTCAGTCTTATCACGCCTTTAACCCCATTATCCCTGGGTTAAGGGAATATCCGTCAGGTATGAGTCCTCCAAAGTTCCAATGTAAAGGATTCCAATATAAACAATATATAAAAGAGAGAATCTAACATAGTGTGTCCCCATATATAAACGTTATTGGAATAAATTAAAAACAACATTCACAAATAAAGTGCACGTTCCTGGTGCACTACAGATGACAGCTGTATTGGAATGGTTTTCCTCTGACTGCTGCAGCTGGTGGAAGCTCCGTGATTGGAATCAATATGCTCTCTTCCCTCTCATCCCCTGATGGTGTCCTGTGACTATAGTCCGTATGGTCCTGTCAGCAGAATTTGTGGGACATGGTATATGATAGAGATCCTACAGGTTTCTGGTACAAGATACTCCCATTCCTTTTTATTTAGAACGTTTTTATCCAATCCTTTTATTAGTTTTTGTAACTCCTTTTTATATTTAGATGTTGGATCTGTGCAAGAATGTGGTAGTTATTTGCATCCCCCAATAATCCCTCCATTTCTTGGATGTAATAATCTTTGGACAACAACACTATCCCCCCTATTTGTCTGCTGGATGTATGATCACATCACACTTCTCCTCTATGCTTTTAATACCCTTCCTAATATATGTAGGTTCCCTATGTTTATTAATGTTAATTTTATTCAAATCCTCTGAGACCATTCTATTAAAAACCTCTATGAATTAATTATCCTTAATTTGAGGATTAAATGTAGATTTATTTTTCAATTCACTATGAACTATTCTAGAATTGAACATTGTTTGGGTATTTGACCTACCTTTTGGGTTAGAAATGAAATATTTCTGTATATTGATTTGTCTAATGAGCTTTTGTAAGTTTACATACGTTTATTAATTAATGTTTTTCTTGGGGGCAAATTTTAGGCCTTTATCTAGAAGTCTAATTACCTCTGTAGTGAGATCTACACCACTGAGATTGTAGATACCCTCCCCTAATGTTCTCTTTTCCTTTTTAGCTCTCTCTCTCTTTCCTCCTCTACATCCTCTGTCACCACCCCACACACCCTCTGACAAAACCATGAAGGCATAACGTGTAAGGGTGCATAGTGGAGTGAGTGACGTTCATATACCTGCATACTGGTTCACCGCTGATGGGACCATATGGACTATAGTGACAGGACACCATCAGGGGATGAGAGGGGAAAGAGCATATTGATTCTAATCACGTAGCTTCCACCAGCTGCGGCAGTCATAGGAAAACCATTCCGATAGTGCTGTCACCTGTACTGGACTTTCAGTATATTATCTATTATCTGTAGAGCTGTCCCATTAACTATACAGAAAAAAAAAAAAAAAAAAACACATTTTGCCTTTAGTTACAGTTTAAAGCAGCCATCCAGTTAAAAATGTTATTTTCCTGTGCAGTGAGGCTGTTCCTGTGCATGGGTTAATTGCTCGTTTTGTCTAGGGGCTCAGGGTAAAGCTATACTTACCCATTCCTCTGATGCTCCAAAAATTTGAGCTCCCCCACATCCAGCTGTGGACTGTTCCTACCGTCCTCACATCTGGAGCTGGTCTATGGGCATGATTGCATCAGGAACAGCCCATTCAGAAGACTGCTAGCGTGCGGGGGGGCAGCAGCGGAGGGGACTGGTCTTGCGTTCGGAGGATCAGGTAAGTATATCTTTACTTTCTGAGCCCCTGGACAAAAATGAGCATTTAACCTATGCAGTGTGGGCACAGCCCCACTGCATGGGAAAATAAAAATTTTGCCCAAATTTTTTCTTTAAGTCAAATATCTGACATTCAGAGAGGACAAGTGGGGCACCCATTGAATTTTACACCCAGACTTGATCAATAGCCCAAGTACTACTATACTGATATAATAAAAGCAATTTCTTTATTTGATACTGTAGATTACTGCACATCACTACTGTTTGAATAGTTCCAAAATTATACATACAATATAAATACACACACACAAAAGATACTTCTTTTGAATAAGTCAGCAAAAAAAGTATACATGGTAAGTAAAGTGCAGCAGCCCACAGTAATCAGATTTCACTTAACAACTGCCTTAGTAATATCATTATTGCTGATAAATTGTTATGGGTTGTTGCATACACATATTGAATAAATTAAAAACTCAGATAGTGCACAACCACAAAAGGGTAGCAGTTTCTTATGCTATGCATTGATTTCTAACATAGGCAAAATGCACAGATATGAGCAAATACATCATTTTCATTGTGTCCTATGCAACACATCATACACGTTCATTTGGTTGGGTAGACCGTCATAAACACAGAGCAATGTGTCTAAAAAAAAAAAATATATGGCAATATGCATTAACTCATTCCACATTTTTTGTTTTATAACAGGCATCTTTTATAATCCATATATCCATAACAGCAAAAGTTATTTTTTGACCTATTCTTACACTAGTGACAAAAAAAAAAGAAAAAAAAAAAAAAAAAACTTTGCACATCAAAACCCTAAATAACAGGAATAAACGTAGAAGGAAGCTTTTTCCGTGTCTCCTAATGACAGTGGCAAGAAGTACAGAAAAATAAAGAGAAATAATCCAGGACCTATGTAATGCTGCCAGAAAGCAGAGCTGTAATAAGGCAATAAGTGACAGGCACTGAAAGGAAACTTACCAAAGCAGATGTATGTGTCAGGTAGGATGTCGCTTGGTTTCTTCAGTTCAGTAGCAGGTTTGAAAAGATCAGTTGCTTTTTAGAAACAGGAGGCAAACATAAGACAACTAGTATCACTCAAATGCTCAAATAAAGGTTTCAATTAGCAGTCAAGTGAACAGCTGCAAACAAGCACAGACCTGGACTGGCAGACACACAGGAGCTTAGTGCACGTCACAAGGACAGCTTGATGACTGAGTCAGAGGTGGGGAACTACATGCGTCTCATTATTTGCCATCCCTGGGGACAGAAAGGACATATGTCAATTACATTGAAATCTTAAAGCTTACAGTACTTTAACCGGAGACATTGGTTCCTGTCCTATTTTACATCTCATGCTTGAAGTGATTGTAGCCGTATTAGTACAATTGCAACAATACAGCTGGATAATCATGTGTTATCTTTTTTTTTTTAATTTGCACTAACCGTTACTTTTTCAGGACTAGCTTTCAGGGGCTACCCTACGGTTGCCACCTCATCCCTTTCAACCTGAACACATTAAAGTGTTACTAAACCCACAACAGTAAAATCAGTCTGTATGTGCAGTAAAGCATGCTTGTTATACTCACTGTGGAACCTAAGGGGTTAATCCACTGCACTGTGTAAAAAGGATGTTTGATCCTTTCTTGTCTGCCTCTCCTCTTGTTGAAATGACCACCTGATACAGACTGAATCCGTAGTCACATGCACATGCTCAGTTTGGTGTGTATTGCTAGAGGTTTTTTTTTTTTCTTGGGAGAGTGTATGTGATCAGCACAGAGCCAATCAGCACTGTCCAGACAGAGGTTCATAACTTTCACATCCTCCTAAAGAAAACTCTTCCAACAAGCTTTAACATGTGCTCTGCTGGAGTCACAAGACTGCTCTAACTGCTGATGAAAAAAAGGTATTTAGTAGTTTATATTTACTAAAATTACTGCATTTACATGTAGTGTGTACTGTGGGAGACCAGATATAGTGAATGCAGGGTCCTGGGTTTAGTATCACTTTACACAGGTTCTGAGGCTATCTTAATGCAGATAAAGCACAAAGTGAGTTTAAATTACCATCTTAATTAGCCAAAGAACCTGTGTTATTAATATATGTTTGGGTTTAAAGGGATGAGGTGGCAACCCTAGGCTACCCCTTCTTCTAAGGTCCAAGCAGTACAAATCTTGCTGCTGTCATTACAAAGCATTTTAAAAAGCTATTTTACATATCACAAATAAAGACATCATTTAAAATATCAAATATTTGCAGTTGTAATAAATTACATGATCAAATCACAAAGAGGGCTTTTTTTTAAATAAAAGCATGATGTTTATTATTTCTACCTTCAGAGGTCAATTTCTTAAATTTCAAATGCAAAAGTGATCCAACAGTTTTTTGTAGGGTTCCAAAGCTCCACACCCAATCTCTAATTACTATACAATCCTTTTCATCTCGAAGTTTGACAAGACAGGACAAATTTCTGTAGATAAATAGGTACACCACACTGGGTATAGGTAAGGGTTTACAATCACTTTGTATTTCAATAGTGTTTATTAGTTTTAAGCAGTATAAAACAGAGGCGACAAACCATGCCCCCACAGGGGCTATCAATTGCACCGATAAGATAAAAAACATAATAATAAAAGAAAAACAGTGCTCTAACTTCAACAAGGCAGAAGGTACGCCCACGCAGGGGCTATCAATGGCACATAGGTTACAATGACGGTAATGAAATTCCAACTGCAATTAAAGGCAACTGTCAACTATCACCCAAAAAAACTAACAGAAATGGAAAGAAAGAAAGAGAAGAGAAATAAGAGGAGAGAAAAAGAAAAAAAAGAGAAGAGGGGGCAGAGATCCAGGAGCGCCACCATCAAACGCCAGTGCCTAACGCCAGTACATCCCCATACTAGCCAAAGGAAGCGTGGGAAAGGCATATTGCAACCATGGTTCCCATATTTTCGAGAATTTACATTGGGAGTCGTTGCATATGCTCGACATCTGCTCATTAAGCATCATATTGGTCATACGATCCCGCACCCCCTGAAAAGGGACAAACGGACTCTTCCAGGCCTGAGCAATTGTTCTGGTGGCCGACAGAAACAAATAGGACGCCAGCTTCTGCTGATGAGCAAAGAGACCCGGTATGGGGCAATGAAGCAAGGCATACCGAGCATCCCGGCGTATGGATAGATGAAACAACGTGAAAAGGAGGCCAAATACACGAGACCAAAAACGGACCAGTCTCGGGCATGACCACCAGATATGCAAGACATCGCCACGATGGCCACAACCCCGGAAACATCGATCACTACAAGCGGGATTAGCCTGGGCCAAACGAGCCGGAACCCAATACCAACGAAACAATACCTTATAGGCTGCCTCCAGCGTGGTGGTATTGAATGAGCATTTAGCTATGAGTGACCAGGCCCTATTCCAGTCCTCCGGATCCACATCCACCCCCAGGTCACGCTCCCACTGAACAACATATGAAAGAGAAGTATGCGACGGGCGTCTGTTCAAGGCTGCATAAAGAAGGGAGATAAGGCCCGGGGCGCCCGGGCGCTGCTGACAAAGCTGTTCAAAGGCCGATTTCTGGTATGGAAAAGAAGAAGTGCCCCGCAGCGAGAGTAGCCAGTGCCGCAATTGAAGGTATCGAAAAAATTCCGCCGGGGGAACATCCCGGGACTCCCGAAGGGTTTACAATCACTTTGAAGTAATAAAAAAAAAACCTTCTGTATTTTTCTCACCCTCCAGCTCCCCTAGATACTTACCTGAACCCGATCTTGGGGCCAGTTCACACTACATGAATTTCAGTTGCTTTTTTTCTGCATCCAAAACACACAGAAAGTAGGTCATATAGTTGTCAATGTCATAATTCACATCAGTGCTTGTAGTTCCAGTGCGTTCCGGGTGCAGAAAAAAAAAAGAAGAAGAACATGCTGCATTTTTCCTGCATAGAACTGTACCGGAACGCTGTAAAATGCATCACAAACGCACATGTCCCTATTTAAATTGAAGAAAAAGAGATGGGAAAAAAATGAACTAGAACGCATCAAAAACGCACTGGAACATGTCAAAAATATGCATGCAGAAACGCATCCAGAACACATTTGGACTGCGTTTCTATAACCCTCAATCCAGTGCTGTGTCCAAGAGCACTGGATCTCTGCTCTCCCTCTCTCCTCACTAGACATGGAGCCATTGGCTTCTGCTGCAGTAATCACAGCCAGTAAGGAGAGAGCTGGCGGTGGGGCTGGGCATGGGGAGGAGCTAGGAGCACCAGTGGGGAAGCCCCAGAAGAGGAGGATTGGGGCCTCTCTGTGCAAAATATGACATATTTGTTAATAAATGTTACCTGTACAATCACATTAAAGCGGAACCTCACCCAAAAGAGGAAGTTTCTATTTTCGCCCCCCCTCCTTCCCATATTTGCAATGTTTTTTTTTGGGGGGGGGGGGAAATTGGGTACCTGATTTTGACAGGTACCAGCTCCCACTTCTGCTCTGATCACCTAAGCTGCCTCCCCCCCTCCTTCCCCACAGCCTCTTGGGCCAAGTCCCAGCAGACTGCTGGACCATTCAGGAGGTGCAGCAAGGTTCACACATGCACAGTGGGCAGCTGGCTGTGCAGCCACAAGTTGTCAGAGTTGGCGGCCCACAATCAACATGTCGGTGCCTGGACCTGAAGACTGGCAAAGAGCTGGGTAGGGTGAGGACATTCCTGGATCCTGGGACAGATAAGTGTTTGTTTTTTAAAAGTCAGCAGCTACAGTATTTGTAGCTGCAGACTTTTACATTATTGTTTACAGAGTGGATATCCTCTCTTAAGTCCATCAAAACCTCCCCCAAAAAATGTAATATATTGCAGCTTACCAGTTCTTAGGTGTGGTAGTTTTCTTTTTTAGCCTATTTCTTTTAACTTTATCACCTGGTGATCCAACCAGTAACACAACTGTAATAACGTGGCCACACTAACTCTTTCACTGTACTCATGGAGGCACAAAGTCGGCAACCAGCAGCATTGTTGATCTATAGAGAGGGTAGTGTACAAGGTACTGGCAGAGTTAGATAGGATAAAGGTTTCACATAAATGAATACAAGCTGATCATTGTAAGCACTCTTGTTAGTGTTAAATGGTTTGTCTCAACCCTTTAATTGACTTTTTCCTTTAATTTAACTTTTTCTGCACAGCTTGGTCTGTTAGAGGAAGTTGAAAAATAACATGTGGGGAGGTGCAGAGTAGTGTGGCGGCAGTAAAGACACAGAGTTGGGTTGCAATAAAACTTGGAACTTGTATTGAAGAGACTGCCAAATACAAAGAGCCCAGCGGGAGAATGTCGCTTGGGGATAACACTCACAGTTCAGTTCACACAGGCAGAGATGCACGGACAGTGTCTGTTTCAGAGGGTGAAGTGTGGCCTATCCAGTCCCAAAAGGGGAGACTTCTTAAAGATAGCCGATCGCTAACCTGTTCCTCCTCGTCAGGAACCTTTTCCTGCCACTAGTCACTTTTCCTGTCAGACGGGGTCTCTCTACCTACTTTACCCACTTTGCAAAAGCACCACAAACCATGGGGCAAGGACTTATATAGACCCTGATGACCCAAGATGTCCGCCAGGGGTCACATGGATGCAGCGTAGCCAACTGGTACTCTGCTCCGTGACCCAGGAAACCAGGTTTCCCCTGACTTCCTCTCCAGGCTGTGGTAGCACTCCTTTGAGTGTCATCTACAATGAAGTGAACAGACTGCACCTGCCTACAAACACACTTACTGGCAAGGTCAACCAAATATTAAAGAAAAAAAAACAAAACAGCTGTGTTAAAGCAAACCTAAACCCTCCTGTCCTTTACAGCCATGGAAGCTGCCATCCTAGCCTCTGTATGATCTACAACTGCCATTGTGCTGCACATGTGATCAGTTATGACACCAGCCATTTGGTGACTTGACAGTTCAGTTATCATTAAGCCTGGGTTCACACTGATGCGGTGTGGAATTCTCAGTGTTTTCTAAACTAAATCCACACCACATCAGAATTGCACCCCATTCATGTGAACTGCTACGGGTGTGTATGTTAAGTTAACAACACCCTGAAATCGGTCCACAAAATGCGGTGAGATATGCAGAATCGGATCACATAGGTGTGAATACACATGCAATCAGATTCTAGTGCGGACCCAAAAAAGGGTCCTGCACCTTTCTGGTGCGGGTGCATTGCAATTAGAGCCATACAAAATGTATGGCTCCAATCACACCACACACAATTCGCATGTGATTTGCACAGGAATATGGTGCAGTTCCTGTGCAAATCACATGCGAAGTACCGCAACGCATATATGTGAACCCGGGCTCAAGATGCGCTTGTACCTGTTTTAGGAAAACAGTTAAAGGATAAACTCCACTTTCGAGGAGAAAAAAAGCAAATAATAGAAAAATAAATAAATATATATATATATATATATATATATATATACACACACACACATAATACAATTGCAACACAAGATTCAGTTACAAAATGACTTCTCAATCTATCTTCAGTTTGTAGCCCTGTAATTTTCTGTAAAATGCAATACAATATGGAAAACTGTATGGGTTCTATACACAGATGGTGTACAGAACACCCCATGAAAATGTCATTTCCTGCTTGTGTGATTGGCTTAATGACATTCCCAGAAGTCTGCACTTTGGTACAAGCCAGATTTCTGGCATATCCTGCAACAAAAATGTCATTTTTAATGAGATACTCCCAAAGGGAAATCATCCCTATAATGAATGTAAATTAAGGACCTTAGATTGTGTGCTCCTTGAGCCCTGGTTCACACTGATGCAGTGCGGAATTTGCAGTGTTTTCAGTGCGAATTCCACACTGCATCAGAATCGCACCCCATTCATGCGAACCGCTGCGGGTGTGTATGTTAACAACACCCCAAAAGTGGTCTGCAAAACGCAGTGCGATGTGCAGAACCGGATCCCATAGGCGTGAATACCTATGTGATCCGATTCTAGTGTGGACCCAAAAAAGGATCCTGCATGTTTTTGCTGTGGGTGCTGTGCGAACAGAGCCATATAAAATGTATGGCTCCAATCGCACCGCACACAAATGTGATTTGCACAGGAATGCAGTGCGGTTCCTTTGCGAATCTCATGTGATGTACCGCACCGCACATATGTGAACCCAGTGTTAGGGTTAGGGACTGATGTGAATGTACAATATATATGTGTAAAGCTCTGCAGAAATTGATGGCGCTATATAAGAACCTGTAATAAATTAAAATGTGTGCATATAATTGCACTAACATCCTTCCCCTTTGTTTACTCATGCTGTGGGTGGGGAAAAGCCTGGCCTGCAACTGTTGGAGGAAAAAAAAAAAAAGCATGATTTTGATGTTTGAATAAAGAGGAGTTCCAGGGGTGCCCAAGCTCACCTCTAGAACCCATCTATGGCTAGCCATACCCCTATGTTGAGTAGTTACAGCAATCATCAGCTTATTTTCATATTGTTTTGCACATGAAATAAAAGAAGGCAGCATGGAATGGCCTTGTCTGCCTACCTAGAGTTGAGTTAACCGCAACCCTGAAGAGTAGCAAAAAATCTGTGTCAGGTGTAGCTAGGCTCAGTTCACACTAGCTTTGTCAGCAAGCACCAGACAGGCCTTTGGGAAGTGTTTCTAACACTTCTCAAACGCCTATGAAAATTCTGCACATTGCAGCACACAGTGCTGTTCACACTGTTGCGTCGCAGCAAAACTGATGCCTAGTGTTGAGTCAGGAGGATTTGAAGCCTCCAATTCAAGTCTATGGTGCCACTCCACAAACGCCTGTGGTTGCGGAGCGTTAATACCATTTAACTTCATTATAGGTGTTTGTGGTGCGGTTTTAACGCTTGGCAAACGCCTATCAACTGCCTCAAAACCGCGCACAGGGCGTTTGGGGAGCGTTAAAAACACTTCCCTAACGCCTGTCAAACGCTATAGGGGTGTTTGGCAAGAGTTAGAAATAAAGTCACGTGTGAATGAACCCTTATACTGCTTGATATTTCCACAACAGGAAAAGTAAGTTAGAGAGAGTAGGAAAACAATATGGGCTAATCTAATTAAAATCTAGTTCCATGCAATAAATAAAACCAATTTACCTGGAAGATTAAGCTGGGCTAATGCACTGGGCTGCTGTGAATAGTGTCCTAGCCTTGAGCGTTCATGTCAGCTGCTGTGCCGCTCTCACATCCTGTCAGCTTGTTACTTCCACCTGTATTGAAGTGCCTCAGCCAGAAAATGGAGCATGAGTCAGCCTGATTGAAGGGGAAGTGATAGGCCGCTGCTGAATTGGATTTGTTCTAGGAATTACAAAGGCTGCTATGTTTGCTGTGACCAGTCTTTTTGGCAATTATGGATTCTATATTCTTTTATAACTATAAGTACACCTTTGGACTATGCCATGTTAACATAGTGTGTTCTGCATGGTTTATGTTTCTTTACCTCTTCCCATAGATTCATACTGGTATGGCCCCGTCTCCTTTTTTCTTTTTTTTTAAATTGCCATGTGTGCTCTATCATCATATGAAACCGCTTTCTGGATGCGAAAATATTCAATGGAACTATCCTAACCTAATTGTCTGGCAACAAAATCAGTGCACAATAGAATCACAATGTCTGTCAGAGGTTTCTTGATGGTCCTGTTGCAAAGAGTTCTTCTATCCTAGTGACACCCTATCTCACAGCTTTATACACAGGTTGTCACTGGGGCAGGAAACACGGGAATACAAATAGCAGCAAAGCTGGAAACAATGTATTCTTTTGGAACCATAACATTTTACAGTTGTCTGTGACAAATTAGCTTAATTACATAGTTAATCTGGTTGAAAAATTCCATCTAGTTCAACCAATAAAAGAGGAAAAAAAAAATGTATACAGTCCTATATACACGATCCTATACCCACTGTTGATCCAGAGGAAGGTAACTGGCAAACAAAGGGACACAATAAAAAAACGATTACATTAAAAGTCATTCAGACTAAAGGTTTGTGTATGCTTTTGATTGCCATAAGTAGTTCCTAATATTTTTAGTATAGTAAAAAAGTCTAAGAGCCAGATTGTCGGTATAAGGTATACACGGACGTTGTCGGCATAAGGTGTATACGTACGTTGTCGGTATAGGGTATACACGTACGTTGTCGGTATAGGGTATACACGTACGTTGTCGGTATAAGGTATACACGTACATTGTCGGTATAGGGTATACACGTACGTTGTCGGTATAAGGTATACACGTACATTGTCGGTATAAGGTATACACGTACGTTGTCTGTATAAGGTATACACGTACGTTGTCGGTATAGGGTATACACATACGTTGTCGGTATAAGGAACACACGTACGTTGTCGGTATAAGGTATACACGGACGTTGTCGGTATAAGGTGTACACGTACGTTGTCGGTATAGGGTATACACGTACATTGTCGGTATAAGGCGTACACGGACGTTGTCAGTATAAGGTATACACGTACGTTGTCGGTATAAGGTGTACACGTACGTTGTCGGTATAAGGTGTACACGTACGTTGTCTGTATAAGGAACACACGTACGTTGTAGGTATAAGGTGTACACGTACGTTGTCGGTATAAGGTATACACGGACGTTGTCGGTATAAGGTGTACACGTACATTGTCAGTATAAGGTATACACGGACGTTGTCGGTATAAGGCAGGGGTCTGCAACCTTTAAGACATAAAGAGCCACTTGGACCCGTTTCCGAGAGGGAAAAAAAGACTGGGAGCCGCAAAACCATTGCAACATTTAAAACAAATCCGACACTGCATATATTGCAAAAAGCGCTCTGGTCATGAAGGGGGTTTAAGGGCCCAGTAAGCAAAGGGTTAATCAGGGCCACAGTGTATCGTCATAATCACAATCATAGCCTTAGGTCAGTGGTGGGCAACCTTTTTTTTCAACTGAGCCAAATCTCGCCAAAACCACGATTGAAATTTATTTTGAGAGCCACATTTTTAAAACTGAAAATACATCCCCCATATAGTAATTCATCCCCCATATAGTAATTCATCCCCCATATAGTAATTCATCTCCCATAGTAATTCATCCCCCATATAGTAATTCATCCCCCATATAGTAATTCATCCCCCATAGTAATTCATCCCCCCTATAGTAATTCATCCCCCCTATAGTAATTCATCCCCCATATAGTAATTCATCCCCCCTATAGTAATTCATCCCCCATATTAATTCATCCCCCCTATAGTAAGTCCCCCCTGTGTCAATTCACTTACCTTTGCTCCGCGCGTTCCTCTCGCCGTGTTCCCGCGCCGTTCCGGTGTAGCATGAAAATCTGTCTCCTATGAGGATCTGTCCCCCTCGACGTATCTGCGCATGTGCCAGTTTCAAGCATTAGCAGCCGATCGGCGATCTCCGGCACATGCGCAAATACGTAGAGGGGGACAGATCCTCATAGGAGACAGATTTTCATGCTACACCGGTCTTCAGGGCGGACTGGGAGAGGAGCCTAGCGGGAGCCTAGCTCCGTGGGCCGGATTAAAAGGTCCGCCGGGCCGTAGTTTGCCCATTGCTGCCCTATTGCCTGTCACCTGGTGGGCAGTGTGCTCCGGAGCCGCAGCCAAGGTGAAAAAGAGCCGCATGCGGCTCTGGAGCCGCGGGTTGCAGACACCCGGTATAAGGTATACACGGACGTTGTCGGTATAAGGTATACACGTACGTTGTCGGTATAAGGTGTACACGTACGTTGTCGGTATAAGGTATACACGGACGTTGTCGGTATAAGGTATACACGTACGTTGTCGGTATAAGGTATACACGTACGTTGTCGGTATAAGGTGTACACGTACGTTGTCGGTATAAGGTATACACGTACGTTGTCGGTATAAGGTATACACGTACGTTGTCGGTATAAGGTATACACGTACGTTGTCGGTATAAGGTATACACGTACGTTGTCGGTATAAGGTATACACAGACGTTGTCGGTATAAGGTATACACAGACGTTGTCGGTATAAGGTATACACGTACATTGTCGGTATAAGGTGTACACGTACATTGTCGGTATAAGGTATACACGTACGTTGTCGGTATAAGGTATACACGTACGTTGTCGGTATAAGGTATACACGTACGTTGTCGGTATAAGGTATACACGTACGTTGTCGGTATAAGGTATACACAGACGTTGTCGGTATAAGGTATACACGTACGTTGTCGGTATAAGGTATACACAGACGTTGTCGGTATAGGGTATACACGTACGTTGTCGGTATAAGGTATACACGTACATTGTCGGTATAAGGTATACACGTACGTTGTCGGTATAAGGTATACACAGACGTTGTCGGTATAAGGTATACACAGACGTTGTCGGTATAGGGTATACACGTACGTTGTCGGTATAAGGTATACACGTACATTGTCGGTATAAGGTATACACGTACGTTGTCGGTATAAGGTATACACGTACGTTGTCGGTATAAGGTATACACGTACATTGTCGGTATAAGGTATACACGTACGTTGTCTGTATAAGGTATACACGTACATTGTCGGTATAAGGTGTACACGTACATTGTCGGTATAAGGTATACACAGACGTTGTCGGTATAAGGTATACACGTACGTTGTCGGTATAAGGTATACACGTACATTGTCGGTATAAGGTGTACACGTACATTGTCGGTATAAGGTATACACAGACGTTGTCGGTATAAGGTATACACGTACATTGTCGGTATAAGGTATACATGTAGTTTCTGACTGTTTCATCATTACCTCTGAAGGGAAGCAGTGATGATAAGGAGCAGACAACTGTCTCTGCACATATAGATTCCATATAAATATAAATTGCTCCTTTCTGCAAAGGCCAGTTATAGGTTGGGGCAGTTGTCATTTGTTTGTAATATAAATCCCCTTTACTGAGGAAATTACAGA
Source organism: Staurois parvus (assembly GCF_062004578.1). Lineage (NCBI taxonomy): Eukaryota > Metazoa > Chordata > Amphibia > Anura > Ranidae > Staurois > Staurois parvus. The sequence continues at coordinate 74,011 of NW_028319728.1, read as the reverse complement.
GAAGAGAAAGCTTTCTTGTATAAAAGGAAATTGGATTCCAAGCTACATTAAAGAAGCTGCCTTGTCACCTTAGATGCTGCTAAGGCCTTTGACTCAGTGGAATGGTGCTACCTTTGGCAATGCTTACATCAGTTTGGCCATGATTTTATAAAATGGTTGAGTATTCTCTACCAATCACCTAGGACTAGGGTCTTGGCCCATGGTCGGATCTCTGAGGTGTTCCCCCTTTTTAAGGGGTTTGCGTCGGGGCTACCCACTTTTGCTTTCTCTTTTATGTCTTGCTGGCTGAACCTCTAGTTATATCCATTACGTTCCCACTCTGGTATGCATGGATTGAGGGATAGTGACTTTGTTGATTCCATGGGGCAATATGATGGTGATATGTTACTATATTTGGAAGATTCGGGTCCCTCCTGGGTGGAAATCTTGCAAATCATTAAGTGGTTTGGTAGCTTCTATGAACTCAGAGAAGCTGTCCTGTTTGTTACAGACCTTCTGTGGGTGTTCAGGACTGGACTTTGCTATAGCTTAAAAAATAAAAACAGAACTTTTTTACACAGAATATAACTGGTTCCTAACATTTATAGGTAAAGTTGATCCTGGGAATATCCAATTGCCTCTTGGGGGACCCGGAAGGAATTTTAGATTATGCTTTGCTGGGTTTTTTTCCCTTTTCTCTGCATCAACTTTGGTTATAGGATTATAGCTTTTTTTTTCCTGTTGAACTGGATGAACTTTTGTCTTTTTTCATCCAGACTAATTATGTAACTATGTAACTATGAAGGTAAAAAAAAAACAAAAAAGCATGAGTCAATTTGCTCCAGCAAAAGAAAAAATTCCTTCCTGATCCCCCAAGAGGCAATCAGTCTTTCCCTGGATCAACTTTACTTAGAAATCTTAGTATTCAGCTATATTATGTGCATTTTGGGCAGCACAGTGACTAAGTGACTAGCACTTCCACATAGCAGCACTAGGGTCGTTAGTTTGAATCCCAACCATGACACTACCTGCATAGAGTTTGTCTGTTATCCCTGTGCCTGTGTGGGTTTCCTTCGAGAACTCCGGTTTCTTCCCAAACTCCAGACATGCCAGTAGGTTAATTGTCTCCTATCTAAATTGGCCCTAGTATGTGAGTTAGGGACTTTAAACTGTACACTCCTTGAGACCAAGGAATGATGTGACTGTGTGATAAATATGTAAAGTGCTGTGTAAATTGACAGCACTATATAAGTACATAAAATAAATAAATTTAGGAAATAATCCAGGTCTTTTTAAAAACAATGTTATGAGCAGGCCAGGAACAGCTTTTGAGAAGTCTATTCCACATTTTCGCAGCTCTTGCTGTGAAGAAGCCTGTATTTGGAGATTACCGTATTTGCCGGCGTATAAGACGACTGGGCATATAAGACGACCCCCTACTTTTCCTGTTAAAATATAGGGTTTGAGCTATACTCGCCGTATAAGACTACCCCTCTTCCAACGCACACCAAATAAAAATGAAAAAACATCAGATTTGATTTCAATATGGTATGCTATTTCAGTATGGTATTCCAATGATGGGGTGCTATTCCTCCCACTGACACCAATGATGGGGCACTATTCCTCCCACTGATACCAATGATGAGGCACTATTCCTCCCACTGACACTAATGATGGGGCACTATTTCATCCACTGACACCAATGATGGGGCACTATTCCTCCCACTGATACCAATGATGGGACACTATTCCTCCCACTGACACCAATGATGGTGCCCCATCATTAGTGTCAGTGTGTGAGGAATAGTGTCCCATCATTAGTGTCAGTGGGAGGAATAGTGCCCCATCATTGGTCAGTGGGAGGAATAGTGCCCCATCATTGGTGTCAGTGGGAAGAATCGTGCCCCATCATTGGTGTCAGTGGGAGGAATAGTGTCCCATCATTACTGTCTGGGAGGAATAGTGCCCCATCATTACTGTCTGGGAGGAATAGTGCTCCATCATTAGTGTCAGTGGGAGGAATAGCACCCCATCATTGGTGACAGTGGGAGGAATAGCGCCCCATCATTGGTATCAGTGGCAGGAATTGCGCCCATCATTGGTGTCAGTGGGAGGAATAGCGCCCCATCATTGGTATCAGTGGAAGGAATAGCTCCCCATCATTGGTGTCAGTGGGGAGGAGGAATAGTGCCCCATGGTTGGTGTCAGTGGGGGAGGAATAGTGCCCCATCATTGGTGTCAGTGGGGATAATAGTGCCCCATCATTGGTATCAGTGGGGAGAAAAGTGCCCCATCATTGGTGTCAGTGGGGGAGGAATAGTGCCCCATCATTGGTGTCAGTGGAGGAGGAATAGTGCCCCATCATTGGTGTCAGTGGGAGGAATAGTGCCCCATCATTGGTGTCAGTGGGAGGAATAGTGCCCCATCATTGGTGTCAGTGGGGGAGGAATAGTGCCCCATCATTGGTGTCAGTGGGGAGGAGGAATAGTGCCCCATGGTTGGTGGCAGTGGGGGAGGAAAAGTGCACCATCATTGGTGTCAGTGGGGGAGGAATAGTGCCCCATCGTTGGTGTCAGTGGGGAGGAGGAATAGTGCCCCATCATTGGTGTCAGTAAGAGGAATAATGCTCCATCATTGGTGTCAGTGGGGGAGGAATAGTGCCCCATCGTTGGTGTCAGTGGGGAGGAGGAATAGTGCCCCATCGTTGGTGTCAGTGTGGAGGAGGAATAGTGCCCCATCGTTGGTGTCAGTGTGGAGGAGGAATAGTGCCCCATCGTTAGTGTCAGTGGGGGAGAGGAGCGGCTGCTCCTTCTTTCAGTTCGGCCGCTTGATTTTCGCGGGGCCGCTCGGCTCCGCCTCCTCGCCGGTGATTGGTCGCCTGTGTGCCTTTCCAGTGCTGGCGCCCAATCACCGGTGAGCAGGCGGAGCCGAGCGGGCGGCGGGACCATCGAGCTGCCGAACTAAAAGAAGGAGCAGCCGCGCTTCCTGGACCGGATCGTCGTGGGACCGGGACCGGAGCCAGGTAAGGTACAGCAGCCCCTCTGCCCACCCCTGTACTTGGTGTCCGTTGGAGGAGGAGGGGGGGCGGCGCCGCCCCTCGAAAAAGTGCCGCCCTGACACCGGCTCGCCGTATACCGGCGTATAAGACGACCCCCGACTTTTCAAAAGATTTTCAGGGGTTGAAAAGTCGTCTTATACGCCAGCAAATACGGTAAATCTCTTTTTCTCCAAACATACAGAGTGCCCCCTTGTCCTCTGTAATGATCTCAGGGTGAATAGCTCTACACCGAGTTCACTATATGAACCACTGATGTATTTATACATGTTGATCATATCCCCCTTAATCTCCTCTTCTCAAGAGAGAATAAATTCAGTTCCTCTAATCTTTCCTCATAGCTGATCTCCTCCATGCCTCCTATCAGTTTGGTTGCCCTTCTCTGTACTTTCTCCAGTTCTCCAATGTTCTTTTTGTGAATTGGTGCCCAAAACTGAACTGCATATTACAGATGAGGTCTTACTAATGATTTGTACAGGGGTAATATGATATCTCTCTCTCTGGAGTCTATACCTTTTTTAATACAAGAGAGGATTTTGCTCGCTTTACAAACTGCAGTTTGGCATTGCATGCTATTATTCCGTTTATGAAAAAGGGGAAGTACTGCTTGTTTGCCTCCTTCCTCCCTCCACTGCCACATTTGGCACTTTTTTGGGGGGAGGGGGGAGTGGGTACCTGGTTTTGACAGGGACCAGCTCCCACTTCAAGGTCAGATGCACTGTGGCAATCTGAGCCGAAAGTCCCCCCCCCCCTTTCCCCCACAGCCTTCTGAGAACTTTCACAGGTCCCAGAAGACTGCGAGACCATTGACACATGTGCAGTAGGAAACCGCCTGTAAAGCCACAAGGCTTTACTTCCAGTTTCCCTTACTGAAAATGCCGGGTCCTGCACCCAAAGCTGACTGAAGAAGACATCGCTGGATCCCTGGTTAGGTAAATGTCCTTACTGTATATTAAAAGTCAGCAGCTACAGTATTTGTAGCTACTGACTTTAATTTTTTGGGGGGGAGCCTGGAGCTCTAAGTTTCACAAAAACAGGCTGACAAGAGTGCATATATATATATATATATATATATATATATATATATATATCACTTTATAAAGGGGTAACTACACATGAGCACTGATTGATACTATGCATCTGCCACTCTTGTAATTCCATGCTTTAGGGGACCTACTAAGGGGTATGGAAATGATAGACCAATGCTGCAGCTCACATTTATCTGGACACAGAGCAATGAAGGTAGTGTGTCCAGAGACAAAAAATGCAAATAATGGCAAATTCTTAAGAAGTAACAAAGAAGTAACAGAATAAACTATGTTCAGCTTTCCTCAGTGTTTATTGATGTCTGCAGTTAATTTCAGAAATAGAGACTTCATATACAGTATATAGTTCTCTCACTTTGAGACCTCTGAGCATAGTCACATATAAGGTACCATATATACCTAGAACCCTGGTGCCCAACCTGTGGCTCGAGGACCACATATGGCCCTTTGGTATATGATGTGTGGGCCTTGGACCTCAGCAGTTTGTAGTGGGAACACTGATTAGGGTAATAGCATTGATCTCTACTAGCCACATGTAACAGTATTGTATGGTCTTCTGTGGCATATCCCCAGCCAAAAATGTTGCATGTCCACACTACCTGACCCTCATTTCCTCTATGAAGTCTGCATTTTCTGACGATCCTCTTAAGCATTACATATATTGAGCATCATGTCCAGCCCTTTGGGAATGTCAGGGGCCGCATTTAGCCCAGACGTTGACAACCACTGAAATGAACAGGGGAAGAAGCTTATAATCAAATAATATATGTGTAGTACCAAATAATTGTATGTATCCATCTCAGTTTTACAACTTCACATGTATCATTTAAGATGAGTATAGCCTTCATTTTACCTACTGTATATTTTCTTTGTAAATTGTAAATGCAGCAAGAATTTGATACTAGTATTTGAACAGCTGTACCAGGAATACAAAGGTTATACTAACACATGTCCAGTGCGGGAAAGCTTTCTCTTACTTCACCTGCAGATAACAAAAAGCACTTTCTATACTGTGCTAGCCAATGACTGTCCATCTGCTCCTTAGCAGCAAACAATGGCAGTCAGTACACTAACATGTAAAAGTAAATATTGAATTCGGGTTTGTGCGTTATAGTAAATATCATTTATTGACATTATGCACAAATAGCATGCATAAAAAGATACTGTATGTATGTTAATCTAAAACTATCTTATTATATATAATTATAAATGAAAACTAAAAATAAATAAATATCCAATTGTGCCCACATGCGTGGCTATTATGGTTCTTACATTTGCTCACCACTGTTTTGTTATACTTGCTAGTTCTGCTATGATTGTCGATATTATGTTTTTCACGTTATAAGGCCCATTACTGGGACATACAGTGTATTCAATGTTCTTTATGTTTTATATTCAAGCCTCCTCTCACACTCTGTAAAGGTCCTCTGTGCCTTCTTTGTATGTACACCTGAGATAGTTTCATTATTTTTAGAGTGCTTATGGTTTATTTGAAAAAAGTAATAAAAAGATTGGAATATAAAATAAATAAATAAAATGACTAGCATACTGGAAGGAATTTTTCTTTTAGAATCCAGGGAGACTTGTGTCTGTTTGCTGTGAGAGCTGTGTTTCTTCTTTGTTAAGCACATTACCATATGTGACTTTTAATAAGGCAAAAAGCAATGGTAAAATGTCAATAACCCATAGGAATGCATATGAAGATGTATTAATAGCAGTGCTTACATTGTATGTTTTTTTGTTTTAGATATAAACCTGAGACTCCCGACTGTGAGAAGCAATTGTGACAGGGGATCTTATACAAAAATTCCAAGCAGGTGGCAAAACTATTACAGCGTAATGTATAGAAATACAGAATCACTAATAATCTCACCAATTTGAGCATTTCCCTTAACCACTTCAAGCCCAAACACTTTTACCCCCTTCCTGTCCAGGCCAATTTTCAGCTTTCAGTGCTATCACACTTTGAATGATAATTGTGTGGTCATGCAACACTGTTCCCATATGAATATTTTAGCATTTTTGTGAGACAGATAAAACTTTATTTTGGTGGTATTTATTCACCACTGGGCTTTTTATTTTTTTTGCTATATAAATGAAAAAGTCCAAAAAATTAAAAAAAAAGTGTTTTTCTTATAACATTTTGCAAATAAATAATCTTTCTTCACAAATATTGGCCAAATGTTATTCAGTTATCTTTTTGAGTAAAAAAAATAATAACCCAAATTAGTTTATAACCAAAATGTATAATTTTTCAAAAATTTGTTTTACATTTTTTTTTTTTTTTTTATATTATTATTTTTTTATTTTATTTTTTTTTACATACTGTTACCCTAGCAGTACACTGTACAACTTGTGGGGGGCTGTAAAAGCAATAATTTCTCCTTCTCTCTGACTGCATTCTTGCAGCCATTGAGAAATATTGTGTGAGCTGTGATTGGTCACAGCTTGTCACATGGTACAAGGCTGTTGTGAATAGCCTTGTACCATGTGACCTCTGTGATCATTCACAGATTTCACAAGTAGTAAGCAATGATGGCAGGAAGTGACATCTTGCTTACTACTATTCATATGATCACTGATTGGCCAATCAGTGATCACATGAATGGGGACCTCAAACAGAGATTCCGTACAGCGATCGTTGTTTTGCTGTGTCCGAAGGACACAGCCGTCACCGGATCACGGTGCCGCGTGCTCCCAGGGAGCGCACACAGGCTGTGAATGCGGGCGCCGTTTATAAACGGCAACCTGCTCCTTCACTGCTCCTGTCTAGCCCTTTATGTACATGGGCCGGACGGGAAGTGGTTAACTAATACTACATAATCCTGACTGCTGCGATATATATACTGTGGCATATGATGCACATTCCTGACCACTACCTCTGTATACTGTGTTATACATTATACATTTGTGACCCCTGCTCTCTTGTTATACTATGCTATACTGTATATTACTTATTCCTGACCACTGCACTCTGTCAGTTGTACCGTACATTACATATTCCTGACTGCTGAAGTCTGTATGCTGAAATGTATTTTGCAAGCTCTTTACTGCTGCACTTCCAGCATACTGAGCAGTCAGTGTTATGCAACATATAGTTCCGCGTTTACATAGGTGATATTTAGCATTCAGAATGCTGTGGTAAAGAGTATGTGATGTGCATAGACTTCAGGGATCAGGAATGTGTTATGTTAAACCCAATGTACTGAGTGCAACTGAGTATGTCGGTTCTGTCCTCTCCAAGAAAAAATCTCACCCCCCCCCAAATGCTCACCTCTGTACACCTCTTTGCTTACCTCTGCACCCCCCCTCCCCAGCCATAGCTCAAATCTGTGCCCCACACCTCATTTCTGTACCCCCTGTCCCCACCTCACCTCTGCAACCCTTGTCCACAGCTCACTTAGCACCCCCCGCCCCTCATCCATAACCCACAGCAGCTCACCTCTTCTCCCCCTGTCCTTGGCTCACCTTTTCTCCTCCCATCTACAGCTCACCTCTTCTTCTTTCCCGCAGCCACAAGTCACCTCTTCTTCTCCCAACCACAGCTCAACTCTTCTTCACCTCTGTACCCTTGTCCACAGCTCAACTCTGCACACCTGTCCAGAGTTCACCTTAGCACTCCCCTTCCCATCCACAACTCATCTTTGTATCTCCTGTCAATATCTCACTTCTGCGCCCTCCCCATCCACAGTTTGCACCCCCATTTCACAGTTCTCGCCCCTGCAACCCCCCATCTTTCACCTCTGCAGTTGCAGCTCCCCCACAGCTTTCAACATCTGCACAACCCCCCCTCTTTCTTCCTACAACATTTCTCACCTCTGCTCAACATGCCCCCTCCCCAACTCTCACTTTGCACAACCTGCCCTCTGCCCTCCACAGCTCCCACCTCTGCACAAATTCCCTCCACCACTTCCCAGCTCTCACCACTGTACAACCAACCCCCCTTCTGCCCTCCACAGTTCTCACCTCTGCACAACACCACACAGCTCCCTCTCTGCAACCCCCAACACACACACAGGTGGCCGGTGGCTTTAGAAGATGCCTCCTGAATATAAAAAATTGCATACGGTTGTGGTGTCAGGACCTGGGGCACCTACCAACAGATATGAGGCAAGTGTCCTGGGTGCCAAGTGCTAACACACAGAAGCCAGCAGAGAAAGTAAGTAGTGCAGAAAACTTCCTCTGCTGGCTTCTGTGTTTAATGACAGGTTGGAGAGGACAGGACTCCTGGAGGTGGTGGAACAGAGTTCCACTTGTTCCAGCTGAAAAAAAGCCCTGGGTTGTTCATTTTGCAAGGGGATTATCCCCAGAGCTTTGTGAATATGAATTTGAGAATGTGAGTTAGTGAAGGTTTACTTTTCAAAGCATACCCAATCACATGCAAGAAAAAAAAAAAAAAAAAAAAGGATTTTTGCTTGCACATGATTAAATAATGGAAGCTAACAGAGCATCACCTCATTCTCTAAGTTCTGGGGATAATTCCTTTTCCTTGCAAAGTGAACAGCTAATTTGTCTTCAGTAAATCAGCACAAATGTACTGTATTTATTGTGCAGGTAAAGTGTGCAACTGCATACATTTGCTACAAATTCACCATCCTGAAAGTGCACACCACAAATTTTGTAGAAACACACATTTCCACTTACCTTAGCAGGTTGTTGAAAGACAAAGTTGTGGAGCAGAAAAGTGAAAAGCTAATGTATTCTGAATAAATAAATATGACTAAAAACAAGGAACGGATTCCTGAGAGTTATTTGAATAAAATTTTGACTTTCCTGGCTCTTCTCCTACCTCAAATAAAATAGGTATGCGCTTATAAAACTCATATAATCTACAGTGCTAAATGAATCAAAATGTCCATCTCAGAAAAGAATATAAATGTGCAAAAAATAAAAACTGTGTCCATAAAAGTGCAAAAAACAGTGATAAATAACATGATATTCAAATTCCAATTTTCAGTGTTCAAACAATTCCACCGTGACAAAATCCACCACCAGATAAAATTAATAAACTCCCCATATCTATATGCTGATTAAATTATAAACCAGCATAAGCGCTTTTTGCTCTGGGAGCAATGTTCTGCAAGAAATTCGACAGCAATATTCAAATGGTCTGGGAGCAATACTCTGCAGGAGGGCACTCAGCAAAAGATGGAATCTCCCTTTTTGGTCATCGCCTCTTCATATAATTATAGCAGTACTTGAAAATAAAGTATGTTGAAGTTGGATCAAGGTCTTCTCTGGCTGTGTGGCTCATGTTTAAGAATTTGTCCTGTTTACATAGTCTGATATTGCCGCGGATATGCACAGAACAGGTTTAATATAACCAAATGTAAGTATGCTGTAGTCGACATTTGCTCTGAGGATCTGGAAGTGGTGTTAGCAAAGGGAGGAGAAAGAGAACGATGCAAATGTACTGTATTTATTGTGCAGTTAAAGTGTGCAACTGCATATATTTGCTACGAATTCACCATCCTGAAAGTGCACACCACAAATTTTGTAGAAACACACATTTTCACTGACCTTAGCAGGTCATTGAAAAACAAAGTTGTGGAGCAGAAAAGTGAAAAGCTAATGTATTCCTGAGAGTTATTTGAATTACATTTTGACTTTCCTGGCTCTTCTCCTACCTAAGTGCTCCTTCAGCAACTCTACCTTCTTCTTTCCTCTTCCGCTTTCGATAGGGGTCCCTCAAGGCTCTGTCCTCGGACCCTTTCTGTTCTCTATCTACATGTCATGGTCAGTTGATAACCTCACATGGCTTCCAGTACCATCTCTAAGCTGATGAAACCCAAATCTATCTCTCTACTCATCAGCTTACCTCATAAGTCTTTTTTGGCATCACTATAACCTGATAATTAACATATCAGTATGGATGTCCAACCACTTCCTAAAATTCAGTCTTTCATAAATCGAGTTCATAATATCTCCTCTCCTACAGTATATGCCTCCACTTTTCCATCAAGGTTATAAGCACAGCTACAAATCCCTCCCCTCATCACAGTGTGCTAGGTGTAATCATAGACTCTGACCTGTCCTTTCAGGGCCAAATCCAATCCCTGTCCAAATCTTGCCGCCTTCACCTCCATAACATTTCCAAAATATACCCTTTCCAAACCAACAACATCACCTAGCTGCTAATTCACTCTCTTGTTATCTCTTACCTTGACTACTGAAACTCCATCCTCATTGGCCAACCTGTACACAGGCTGCCCTCCTTTTGGTCTCTCAATAATGGTGCAGCCAGGCACAATCACCTTACCAACCATTCATTGGCTGCAATCCCTTTTTGCCAATCTCTCCACTGGCTTCTGATGGACAAAAATCTACAAGTCTGCCCCCAGTTACATCACCACCTCATCTAAAAATATCAAGCAAACTGTCCATCCCCCTCCTTCCAAGACTTCCTGCTCTTTAAGTCCCTTGTCACCTCATCCCATGCTTGCCTCCAGGACTTCTCCAGAGCCTCTCCTGTCCTATGGAACTCCCTACTCCAAATTGTCAGATTATTTCTCTGCTTCCCTTTAGGTTATCTCCGAAAACTCATCCCTTCAGACAAGCTCACCATAGCTAACAACTGAATCCCAAAGCAGCCTGAATGTATGAAAGACTACCAGCTCATCTGTTTCTGAGACTTTGTAGCCACTTACTGATACTCTTGGCAGAAAAACATGAATTTGGAATAGCCAGTAGCAAGTAGTTAGTTGGTATGTCACAGCAGTAGAAGAATCGACAACTTTGTCCAGGCAAAGCATTTCAATGTATTTACAGATGTGAAAGGAGTCCTTGGCCTAGGTGCAGTGGCTTGAACAGCTAGAAGGACAATGAGGGACAGTATAACTGGTCATTTTGTATCTGTGACCCTGTTTGTTCAAAATCTTTTTCATTTGAAGGGATCACTCTGTTGTAGCCCTTTGTCTCAGAACAAAGACACAGTAGTCGTAAATACACAAACAAAAACGTTGCATATGAGAGGCAGCCTTATTTGCAATAGCATTAACTTTCACTGCCATGATCACCAATGTTGAGGGGTAACTTTTTCTGCCATAACCACCAAATTGGAGGTGGGGGGGGACATTCAAAACCTTAACAACCAATGCTGGAAGGGGGGATGGGGGGGTTAACTTTCACATCTATAACCACCAGTGTCGGGGGGGGGGGTTCATTTAATAGCCATGACCATCAATGTGGGGGAGGGTGCTTAACAGCACTAACACCAATGCTGGGGGCTAATATTGAGGTAACTAACAAAAGTGGTGGTGTATTGTGTCCATTGACACAAATGCCGGGGGTAATTATTGCACTCACTGGCACCAATGTTGGGGTTATTGTTGCACTCATAGACAGCAATACTGGACGATATTGTTCTCCAAATTCTTGTGACACCAGCACTGGGCAAACATTTTGTCTCTTTCCAACCAAGCTCTGCAAGGCAGTTTATAAATGTATACTGTCTGGTATGGGAGTTATTTCATTATTTAGAATTTTAAAATGCTGAAATACACGCATTTGTCTCAGAAACTATATAAGAATAAGATTTTGGATGCAGACACATCGGCTGCCCAGTGTCCAGTTAGAATTAAACAGGATCTAAATGACCGCCCCTAATTGTAAAGCACACACATTAATCAGTTTACGACCGCTGGCTTGCAATGTACTGCGGACGTACGGGTATATTGCTGCGTATTTCCAGGTTTCGGGTGCCACCCCCCCGCCAGCACCCACTATGATTGTACAGAGCAGGAGCCTATCAGCAAGTCCTGGCCAATGATTCACAACCAGGACCTGCTGATCGGCTGTGTACAATCACAGCCCAGGGCTCTGTGTTAGTAAACAACACAGAGCCCTGTACAGAGGGAGCGATCTGTAAGTTTCTTATCCCTGCTAAGCAGGGATGAGAAACTTAGAGATTATTTAGTAAAAGCAGTATACTTTACACACATTACACATAGTTAGGCACATATTTAACCCCTTGATCACCCTAGATGTTAACCCCTTCCCAGCAAGTGTCATTTTTACAGTGACAGTGTATAGTATTATAACCGAGCACTGTATTATTGTCACTGGTGATGTCAGTGGCAGTTAGTCAGTGTCAGCTAGTGTCAGATTGCCCACTGCACTCCCACGGTCCCATTATAATTCGCTGATCACCGCCATTAGTAATATACAAAAAAAAATTGAGTATTTATATCATAGTTTGTAGGTACTATACCTTTCAGGCAAACTAATGAATAATTGGGATTTTTTTTTTGTATCAAATACATTTTGGTCAAAATTTATGAAGAAATTAGATTTTTTACATTTTTTATTGGTTATGTTTTATAGCAGAAAGTAAAAAATAATGTTAATTTATAGCGCAAAAAATTAAAAACCCAGTGATGACCAAATATCACCTAAAGGAAACTTTATGAGTGTGAAAATAAATTATATAAATTTCATTTGGGTACAGCGTTGCATGACCACACAATTACCTGTTAAATTAGCACAGTGCAGTAGAGCAAAAAATGGCCTGGCCATGAAGGGGGTAAAACCTTTCGGAGCTGAGGTGGTTAAAGCATTCTGCTTTGGTTCAACACTGTCTTTTTACAATATCTCGTATATTCTAAATGAACAATTCCCTGGCTGAATTATGACTGTAAGGTTAAAAATGTTTATAAAAATAAATGAAAAAAAAAATGATACAAGCCTTTTCACTCCTGGCTGGATCATGGCACGTAGGCAAAACAGCACATTTGTTAATATTCTAAAAAAGAAGCACATACATTATTAACATGCAGTGTCTGTTTATGGCATAAAATGGCAATTTTGCATAATATTACTGATGGTTCTGTGCCAGTCCCTCATAAGTTTATTTTCTAGTGGACCCTGCATAACTCAGTACATCGTTTCTCATTATGAATGTGTTCCAGTACTATTGGCAGTAACCAGATTAACATCGGACTTCATGGTATGTTAATGATAATTTCAGAATTTACTGTGGTAATACACGTTTTCAGAAACATTACCGAGGAAATTTTTGCAAAACTAGCTACAATGTCAACATCCTGCTAATTATGGAGTATTAATGAAATAAGGAATTGACATGAAAATAAAACATGACAAGCAAGGCTAACACATTTCTCGGTTTTATAGTGTTAAATTAAACTGTGAGAATTAGGGAAAATTAATTTAGCATGTTATTAAATGTGTATACTGTATATTTTAGAGTAAAAATCTGTTGATGTCTAGCTGTGTTACTGCCATTGCAGAACACTTAAATTATTCTTTGTTAGAAGATCAGTGAAAGCTTTCTTTAACACATAAAGTCATGGCCAAAAATATTGGCACCGCTGAAATGTTGTCAGATAATGCACCACTTCACCCAAAAATGTTTTACAATTACAAATGTTTAGGCATTCTCATGTTTATTTCTTTTCTTTGTATTGGTATGACACAAAAAAGTGGAGAAACAAAATGTCAAATCTGACATATTCCACTCAAAACCCCAACAACGGACTGGACAAATGTATTGTTACCTTTTCCAAATGGTCAGAAACAAATGGCATTCCAAGTTTGTAATGCTCCTATAATTTGTAATTAAACTTGCATATATCAATTAACAGGTGCTGACAATATGGAAATCACTCCAAAAACCAGTTAAAATGGTGAAAAAATGACTCAACCTTTCTGGTATGTATCTCTGTGTGCCACATGGAGAATGGAGAAGAGAAAGAGCAGCAAAGAATTGTCTGAGGATTTGAGAACAAAAATTGTGGAAAAGCATGGACAATCTCAACAAGTCCATCTCAAGAGATCTTAATGTTCCTGTGTCCACTGTGCGCAACATTGTCAAGAAGTTTACAGCCCATGGCACTGTATCTAATCTCCCTGGACATGGATGAAAGAGAAAAATCGATCAAAGATTGCAATGAAGGATTGTTTGAATGGTAGATAAAGAACCTCAATCAACTTCCAGACAAATTCAAGCTGACCTTCAGGCACAGGGTACAACTGTGTCAGCTCGCACTATAGGTAGCCATCTGAATGAAAAGGGACGCCGACAGAGAAACATAAAAATCCAGATTGGAGTTTGCCAAAACTTACCTGAGGAAGCCAAAATCCTTTTGGGAGAATGTGTTGTGGACAGATGAAACAAAATTACAGATTTTTGGTAAAGCCCATCATTCTATTGTTTTCAGAAAAAGCAATGAGGCCTTTAAAGAAAAGAATACAGTCCCTATAGTCATACATGGTGGAGGTTCACTGATGATTTGGGGTTGCTTTGCTGCTTCAGGCACTGGATGTCTAGACCATGTGCAAGGCATTACGAAATCTGAAGACTACCAAAGAATTCTGGGGTGCAATGTAGGGCTCAGTGTCAGAAAGTTGGGTTTCCGTTAGAGATCATGGGTCTTACAGCAGGACAATGACACAAAGCACACAACAAAAAGCACCCAGAAATGGTTTCAGACAAAGTGCTGGAAAGTACTGAACTGGCCAGCAATGAGTCCAGAATTTAATCCCATAGAGCACCTGTGGAGGGATCTCAAAACAACAGTTGGGAAAATGAATCTTTCCAATCTGATAGACCTAGAGCAGCTGACGAAATAAGAGTGGCTCAAGATTCCATTGGAGACATGCAAGAAACTTAGTGATGTTTACAGGAAGCCATTGATTTCAGTTATTTTTTCCAAGGGATGTGCTACCAAATATTAAATTGAGGTTGCCAATCACTGTCCAGTCCATTTTGGGGTTTTGCATGGAAATTGTCAGATTTGGCTTTAGGTTTCTCTATTTTATGTGTCATACCAATACAAACAAAAGAAATAAACATGAGAATGCCTAAACGTTTGTAATTGCAACAATTTTCTGGGCGAAGTGGTGCATTATTCAACAGAAATATAGGAGTGCCAATATTTTGGGCCATGACTGTAGGGGTATATTTATGCACCAAACATTCACAGGTGAATCAATTACTGTCATTTAACACACATGCACCAGGAAGATTCACCTGAAGTGGATGTTTGGTGAATGTCACATTCACTGCTTTATATTTAAATATGCCTTATAGCATTCAGATGAAGAATTGAAAAGAATTGTTGGAAAATATATCTAGGACCTGTGTGTCCTTTCTGGTTATGTCTATGCTAGCTGAAGGTTAACAACACAAGTACAGATCTATAACTATAGCAATATGTCCAATGTAAAGACAGATGGTTTGCAGGTTTACATGCACATTAGTCTGGATGACAACATTGACATTTCTGTCAATAGCAGTATCAGGTATAACAAACAATAGCAATTTTAGTGCTATGCATTTTAGATTTGTGGGCTATAATCAATATATTACTAAACAGGAAAGAGAGAAATGCTTGGTCCACTAAACCAAAATGTAATATATTACTAATCCTTGGTGTTTTGGCTGTATTATTTTTTTCACCTGGTAATCCTGCAAATAACACACGTCCTATCCCTGAGTGGCTACATCACTTCTCCACGGTATCTTTGCAGGGACTAATAATTGTCACCCTAGGCTGCTTTCCTGATATGGACTATAAACATGTCCTTATATATTCATCTCCATTAACCACTTCCAGACTGCACACTTTTACCTTCTTCCTGACCAGGGCAATTTTCAGCTTTCAGCGCTATCACACTTTGAATGACAATTGCGCGGTCATGCAACACTGTACCCAAATGAATTTTTTACCATTTTTTTGAGACAGATAGAGCTTTATTTTGGTGGTATTTATTCACTGCTGGAATTTTTATTTGTTTTGCTATGTAAATGAAAAAGTCCAAAAATTTTGAAAAAAAGTGTTTTTTTAATAAACTTTTGTAAATAAATAATATGTAATCATAAATCTTGGCCAGAATGTATTCCGTTATCTTTTTAGTAAAAAAAAAAATCCAAATTAGTTTATAACCAAAAATTATAATTTTTAAACATATTTTTTACATTTTTATTTTATTTTTTTATATTATTATTTTTTACTTTTTTTTACATACTATCACCCTAGCAGTACAGTGTCACCATGGTGACACTGTACTACTTGAGGGGGGTGATGAAGATTTTTTTTTTTTTTTTTTACACTGATTGCTTTTACACCCATATAGGATATAAAATCAATCATTTCTCTTTCTGCCTGCATTCTTGCAGTCATTGAGAAGTACTGAGTGAGCTGTGATTAGTCACAGCTTGTCACATGGTACAAGGCTGTTGTGAATAGCCTTGTACCATGTGACCTCTGTGATCATTCACAGATTTCACACGTAGTAAGCAATGATGTCACAAGTGACATCTTGCTTACTACTTTGCATGTGATCACTGATTGGCCAATCAGTGATCACATGATCGGGACCTCGTACAGAGGTCCCGTCCGACGATCGGTGTTTCACTGTGTCACGGAGGACACAGCGGGCACTGGATCACGGTGCTGCGCGCTCCCAAGCAGGGTGTGGGGAGGACGTTTATAAACAGCCACCCGACCCTGCACTGCCACCGTCCGGCCGTTTATATACAACGGATGGACGGGAGGTGGTTAAATGGGGGGGGGGGGGGGCAGGAACAACAGGTGTTTTCTGTATTTGCTTAAAATTTTCTTAACTGTAAAAAAAGAAAACTAATCCAACCACCACATCTAAGCATTGTAACTGCAATTATTGCATTTTTGTTCTTGGGTTCAGTTTTCCTTTAAACCTAAAAACGTATCAAATTGCAGATGACCAGTTCCTAGATGTAGTGTTTGTATTAGTTTTCTTCTTTAAGCTTTTTTTCTTTATTTTCATATTCCTTTTTTTTGTCTGTCTTTTCTTTATTTTCACCTGATGATTCAGCCAGCAAGTCTGTTGTTTTTCAATGTACATCAACAGGCCAAACTGTTCAATGTAGCAGTTAGAGGACGGAGACAAACCATTTACCACTGACAATGGTCAGGTTTTATTAATTAAAGTAAAACCTTTATCTTTAAAAAATAAATGATGCTATAACTGCTTACAATTTGTTAATCAAGTATATCTAAATCTGCATCTAACACTCCCCTCCCCTGAGACTGACAATGCTGTTGTCTAAAGGAGTTTGCTTCATGCCTATGGCCTTGTTCACATCTGGGCATTGCAGAAATGCGGGTTTATTTCTTAATGGCACTTCAAACACAGACGGCAGTCACACATTTTTCAGTGCTTTTTCCATGCGATAAAACTTGCAGAAATCGCATAAAAATACCTGTCACAAAACACACTTGGCTCAGTGCCAATGAGCTTCTTTAGCATGTTTTTCTAATGATTGGTACGCTGAAATATTACATTTTTGTCTTTGGGTTTTATACTGCTTTCACATATTCAGATGTGTTCGTGTATGGCCAGAGATAAAGTTGCACTTATTCTTTTATATTTAATATTACTAAATCAAGATCCATAGACAAGCAACTTTTTGGTAATGGTTTTGAATCTATAAAGCCGTTTAACCACTTCCCGTCCGGTCGTTGTATATAAACGGCCGGACAGTGGCAGTGCAGGGTCAGGTGGCCATTTATAAACGGACTCCCCACCCCCTGCTTGTGTGCGCTCCCTGGGAGCGTGCAGCACCGCGATCCTCCGTGACACAGTGGAACACCGAACGTCGTACGGGACCTCTGTGCGAGGTCCCGATCATGTGATCACTGATTGGCCAATCAGTGATCACATGCAGAGTAGTAAGCACGATGTCACTTCTGACATCATTGCTTACTACGTGTGAAATCTGTGAATGATCACAGAGGTCACCTGGTACAAGGCTATTCACAACAGCCTTGTACCATGTGACAAGCTGTGACCAATCACAGCTCAGACAGTAATTTGCAATGGCTGCAAGAATGCAGCCAGAGAGAATGAGAAATGATTGCTTTTACAGCCTTTATGGGTGTAAAAGCAATAAGTGTAAAAAAAAAAAAAATCTTCATCACCCCCCACAAGTAAAAAAAAAACAAAAAAAAACAAATAATAATATAAAAAAAAAATAAAAATGCAAAAAAAAGTTTACAAATTATCATTTTTGATTATAAACTAATTTGGGTTATTTTTTTTTTTACTTAGAAGATAACAGAATAAATTTTGGCCAAGATTTATGATGAAATATTATTTACAGTTGTGTCCAAAATTATTCAACCCCCAATGCTGTAAAGGGGTTTAGGGACTATAGTGTACATTTGGAATTGTATTCAGAATCAAATCCTACAAGGACGTTGTAACTACCCAAATGCAACTAAAATGACATCAATTGTTTATGTAATACAGTAGTAAATGGTTCTTATGTGGTTTCTTCATTGCCACAATTATTCAACCCCTTAAAGACTACCACTCTGAAGAACAGAGGTTCATACAGGTGCTTTCCATCAGGTATTGAAAACACCTGTGGATGTCACCGAGCAGCAATCAAGCATAATAAGCACCAATTAGGCAGCTTTAAAATGACTGTGATACTCAGCTCCTTCTAGACATTTACTGGTGTGGTTACAAACATGGTGAAGGCAAGAGAATGGTCCAGGAAGACAAGAGAAGAGGTGATTTCTCTTCACAGGAAGGGCAATGGCTATAAGAAGATTGCAAAGATGTTAAACATACCAAGAGACACCTTAGGAAGCATCATTCGCAAATTCAAGGCAAAGGGCACTGTTGAAACGCTACCTGGTCGTGGCAGAAAGAAGATGCTGACTTCGACTGCTGTGCGCTACCTGAAGCGTAGAGTGGAGAGAAGTCCCCGTGTGACTGCTGAGGAACTGAGAAAAGATTTGTCAGATGTGGGTACAGAAGTTTCAGCCCAGACAATAAGACGCACACTGCGTAATGAAGGCCTCCGTGCCAGAACTCCCAGGCGTACCCCCTTGCTGTCTCCAAAGAATAAGAAGAGTCGACTGCAGTATGCCAAAAGCCATGTGGACAAACCACAAAAGTTGTGGGATAGTGTTCTGTGGACTGATGAAACAAAATTAGAACTGTTTGGGCCCATGGATCAACGCTATGTTTGGAGGAGGAAGAACAAGGCCTATGATGAAAAGAACACCTTGCCTACTGTGAAGCATGGTGGAGGGTCAATCATGCTTTGGGGCTGTTTTGCTTCTGCAGGTACAGGGAAGCTTCAGCGTGTGCAAGGTACCATGAATTCTCTTCAGTACCAGGAGATATTGGATGGAAACGTGATGCAGTCCGTCACACACCTGAGGCTTGGGAGACGTTGGACCTTTCAACAGGACAATGATCCCAAGCATACCTCCAAGTCCACTAGAGCATGGTTGCAGAGGAAAGGCTGGAACATTTTGGAGTGGCCATCGCAGTCACCAGACTTAAATCCGATTGAGAACCTCTGGTGGGACTTAAAGAAAGCAGTTGCAGTGCGCAAGCCTAAGAATGTGACTGAACTGGAGGCCTTTGCCCATGAAGAATGGGCGAAGATACCCGTAGATCGCTGCAAGACACTTGTGTCAAGCTATGCTTCACGTTTAAAAGCTGTTATAACTGTAAAAGGATGCTGTACTAAGTACTAAGATTGAATGTCACTTGGGGGTTGAATAAAACTGATAATGCTGTGAGCACAGAAAAGACATTTGTGGTTATTTCATTATAACTGTTATGTTATATTTGTCTGACCTACAAGTGCCTCTTTAATGTAAATGTAAGCAAGATGACTGAATGATCAAAAGCAATGTCAAACTGGCCAAAACACTCAATTTCAGTGGGGGTTGAATAATTTTGGACACAACTGTATTTGCAAAATTTTATAAGAAAAACACTTTTTTCAAAATTTTTGGACTTTTTCATTTACATAGCAAAAAAAAAATCTGAGTGGTGAATAAATACCACAAAAAGTTTGCGCAGCCCTGCCACCCTGTAGCAATAGTTCTGCTATAGGGTGGTCGTGAAGCAGTTTTAAAAACTGAATAGCTGAATCTCAAAATATACATACAGTTGACTCATCCTACCTCCATTTCTGCCACGTAAGGCTTTCCATGAAGTTTCCAATAGAGATCTACAGACACAAAGGGGGAAGTTACTGTTGTGTTATGTATCTTGAAAACCAAGAATGCTCTGCAAAATGAATGCCATGTCTTAATGGTTATCACTTCTGCCTTACAGCACTGCGCTCCTCAGTTGAAATCCTGGCCAGGAAACTATCTGCATGGAGTTTGCATGTTGTTGCCTGTGCTTATGTGGGGGTACTCCACTTTCCTCTTGCACTCAAAAGATATGCTGGTATATTATTTGGCTCATGTTTAACCCCTTTGCGCCAGCGCCTCCCAGCCCTTTAAGAGTTTTTAGGGTCATGTGACTGCCATGATTCGCCATCATGGTGGTCACATGATCTGAAAGTCCCGATCGCAAGGAGAGATCGGGACCTTTCCGCAGGGCGCGCTCTCTTAGCACATATGTATTTTCTAATGGCATGCAAATATGTGGCAGCTCGGCGTCAAGGCCCAGACATCGAGAGGCCGCATATTTGCGTTTGCTCAGCGTCTAGGGGTTAAATTGGCTTTAGTATGTGTTTGTGTAAATGACACAGAGACCTTAGTTTGTAACCTGGAGGCAGGGACTGATGTGAATGTACTATACGTAAAACGTTTGTCAGAATTATATAAATGCCTGTAACAAATAAATAGTATAACATTATATCAAGCATCAGTTTACGAACTTAAAAACAAAAAAAAATAACCTACAGCTATTATAATCTACCGTTTAAGACCCACCCTTACTTGTGACTGGACAATAGAGGAGTAGCAGTACATGGATGAGGTCAACCCTGTGCTCTCTGTTCATGTAGAGCAATAGGTTGCTGAGCCTCCCCCTTGCATTCTGATGTACAAGGAGAACAGAAGCCGGATGTCAAATTCAGGTACCTATGCTAACTCTACGTACAAATACAACATATCTATTGAATACATAACTGGAGTTAATGTTTTTTTTTATTAGTGCCAAGTCCAGCATCTAGTTACACAAGTATTTTTATTCATTGTAAATTGTATTAGTGTTATTGTAATTATTATACCAGTTTTTCATGAAAATGTGTTAATATGTGCATCACCATAAAACAATGCTGTCTCAGTGTACAGATAATCACCTAGCTAAAAGAAACATTTCAAATTAATTTTAGGTTTACGCGTTAATTAAACATTAGCATAACATATAAACAGCTCACTGTTTGTGCATTTAATTTGCTTTTTTACATAATTAAGAATAATAAACTTTGACTC
The DNA here is from genome assembly GCF_062004578.1 of Staurois parvus. Classification (NCBI taxonomy): domain Eukaryota; kingdom Metazoa; phylum Chordata; class Amphibia; order Anura; family Ranidae; genus Staurois; species Staurois parvus. Next base: position 52,733 of record NW_028319728.1, on the reverse strand, counting down.
ATTCTGTGCACAAACATGCTCACAATTCTAATTCGAGTGTGTGGGAGGAATGTCAAACAGATGTAAATGGTAAGACAGATGTTATTCTGTATTATTACATAAAGGTTATACCCAATGCACAGTCCATTCACAGCACCACAATGGCAATTCACAGAACCATAGCACATGTGCTTTTTCATTTGCTCAATTTAGTCATCATTTTGTTTTACAGTGACTGAAAGGGGTTTTTTTCCCATAAACCTGCTTAATTTACTGCAAAAAAAAAGATTAGCGCATTAGCGCACTTAAAAATACTGCTACTGTCTGGCATGAGTATGTATGATCTGTCTGCTGAGCAGAGCACAAAAACTGGATGGAGCTAAATGTTGGCTCATGTGTTGGAAGACATTTAATGAACACAAATAAAATATTTATTTTTCTGGACATTATGATGCAAAAATGATCATAAATAATAGCCACCATGTAACATAACTTGTGAATTGACCCTTGCGTGTTTGAAGCTACATTTATGTCTGACAAGCATACAGGTTTATATCAACATAACAGGGGACCTTCAATGCTGCAAGCCTTCTAGTATTGGGGACATCACATGAAATGATAGATAATCATAGTATATTAAACAGCTGATGTTGTTAAGGTATTAAAGTGACACACTGGGGTTTATTTACTAAAGCTGGAGAGTCCAAAATCAGCCTCCCTTCTGCATAGAAACCAATCAGCTTCTAACCTCAGCTTGTTCAATGAAGCTTTGGCAATGAAACCTGGAAGCTGATTGGTTTCTATGCAGAAGGGAGTCTGATTTTGGACTCTCCAGATTTAGTAAATAAACCCCACTGTGTCCATGGAAGATTTATTTTTTTCCACAAGTTTCTGGAAAATGACAAAAACGTTTTTTGGGGTTTTTTTTTTTACACAAAATTGTCATTTAAATTATTTATTTCTTGCACAAGCCATGGGTACATGTGGAATTACTATGAATGGGGTATGAAGCGCTAGAGAACAGATAATAAACACGGGACTGTTTATGATATGAAGTACCAATACAGCAGTTCATATAATAGTTCATATATTCCAGCCTGAAAAAATGGAAACGATCCAATGATGTTCCAGATCACAAACGATGAAATAAGAGAAATTAGTGAGGTTGTGCGCTTACCACAAATACACACAATATGAGCATTGTATGTAATTAACAGCAACCGGCATCATGGTCTGGTCAACAGCCTGGGCACCATCTGGTCATATATCTCCTAGATTGTAAGCTCGAAAGAGCAGGGCCCTTGATCCCCTCATGTTTTGCATTGTATTGGTATTGTTCTGTCACATGTTCTGTCTCCCTTTGTAATGTACAGCGCTGAGCGAACTATTGGCGCTTTATAAATACTGTATAATAATAATAATAATAATATATGGACATCCAGGTCACAGGTACAACGCTATCCAGGCCCCTTCTGGCTTTCAAATCCAAAACGCCACCTTGCATAAGCTCATTACAAACGAGCCGGGAGGCAAGAAAGCGCTAATAGTAAAGTACGTTTATTTAAGAACACAAGACAAAAACCAAGCAACCAGGACTCACATTGATATAATATAAATCCAGGCCCACATAAATCAGCTCCCTGATGGTCAGTGGTTCACTCAACATGCAACGCATACAGATCAAAGTCCAATCGATAGGACCCTGGTGGCCAGTGTTATCACAAATACAAAGCCATAGAGTATAGTGAGTATTATTAGAAATATACTCATCCAGGTCAGGTGAGGTAGTTCCCTGGTGGCTAGTGGATCCCTAGTAGCAAAGGCGTCAATAGGGTGGATCCCCTAACATGTTTCGAGCTAAAGCTCGTTTTCAAAGGGGTGAATCCTGCCCCTAGACGCCGATTTAAAAATGCCGCGGTCGCGCATGCGCATTACGCACCACGCGCCGCTCCGGAATACTGCGCATGCGCGAATGACGTCACTCGCTAACTCGTAACGACTGCGCATGCACGAGCGCATCATCAATATGGTTTCTGCACCTTTGAGCGTTAGCTTTTTTATATGGAAAAATAATAATGTCAGTATCAATAATACCGTACATTTATAACCTCTTTACATGATATTACATGATCATTAGTATCGTTTTGACCGTTTGTCATGAGTATGTGACACTTATTTTTGATAATAGCACATATAAGTCATCGAAATGTGTCATGATTATATTGTTTCATTTAAGATTCTCTTCATGTTATTCCTGGGGAGCAGGAACTAATGGATCATTGTAAGGACTCTAATTATATGTGATCCGTCAGTGTGTATTTGTACAACATTGAACATATGCTGTTCTTTTAAATTTTATGTTTTTTAAATTCATGCCATTATTATTGATATAAATGTTTTTATGGCTTTGATATATTTCCCTGGTGATCTAGTGTATCTAGATCGAGTTTACATTAATAAAAGCTGCTGCTCTGGTCTCCGCTTCTATGGAGGACAAGAGCAGCCGTCCAGACCCGCCCTAACCCTGCCTATGTGTGGGCAGACTTCAACATTGGGCCTCAGTGTCCATATTGATGATGCGCTCGCGCATGCGTAATGCGCATGCGCGACCGCGGCATTTTAAAATCGGCGTCTAGGGGCAGGATTCACCCCTTTGAAAACGAGCTTTAGCTCGAAACATGTTAGGGGATCCACCCTATTGACGCCTTTGCTACTAGGGATCCACTAGCCACCAGGGAACTACCTCACCTGACCTGGATGAGTATATTTCTAATAAAACTCACTATACTCTATGGCTTTGTATTTGTGATACCACTGGCCACCAGGGTCCTATCGATTGGACTTTGATCTGTATGCGTTGCATGTTGAGTGAACCACTGACCATCAGGGAGCTGATTTATGTGGGCCTGGATTTATATTATATCAATGTGAGTCCTGGTTGCTTGGTTTTTGTCTTGTGTTCTTAAATAAACGTACTTTACTATTAGCGCTTTCTTGCCTCCTGGCTCGTTTGTAATGAGCTTATGCAAGGTGGCGTTTTGGATTTGAAAGCCAGAAGGGGCCTGGATAGCGTTGTACCTGTGACCCGGATGTCCATATACTGTATGACCAGATGGTGCCCAGGCTGTTGACCAGACCATGATGCCGGTTGCTGTTAATTACATACAATGCTCATATTGTGTGTATTTGTGGTAAGCGCACAACCTCACTAATTTCTCTTATTTCATCGTTTGTGATCTGGAACATCATTGGATCATTTCCATTTTTTCAGGCTGGAATATATGAACTATTATATGAACTGCTGTATTGGTACTTCATATCATAAACAGTCCCGTGTTTATTATCTGTTCTCTAGCGCTACATACCCCATTCATAGTTTATGTTCCAAGGTATTGAGGATTACCCTGTATGTTAGCTGCTTACCTGATCTGTTTGCGCTCACTTACCCACCTTTGATATCTGTGACATGTGGAATTACACCCCAAATAAATTCTGCTACTTCTACCGAGTATGAGGATACCACACGTGTGACACTTTTTGGGAGCCTAGCCACATACAGGTGCCTGAAATCCAATGACCACTTTGAAAGCCTGAAGGTTCGTAACTTCTTCATTTCACTTCCCCACTACCTATCAAAGTTTCGGAGGCACTGAAATGCCAGGATAGTACCAAACCCCCCAAATGACCCCTTTTTGGAAAGTAGACACTCCAAGGAATTTAAAAAAAGGCATGGTAAGTATTTTGCAGATCTAATTTTTCTCACAAGGTTTTGAAATATAAAAAAGAAAAGAAAAATATGGTTTTATTTTCTTTCTTCATTTTCCAAAAACTTGTGGCAACAAATGAGATCTTCAAAATACTTACCATGCTTCTTTGGGTGTCTACTTTCCAAAAAGGGGTGATTTGGGGGGGTTTGGTGCTATTCTGGCATTCCAGGGCCTCCGAAACTGTGATAGGTAGTCAGGAAGTGTAATGAGGAAATAAAGCCCTTTAAAAGCCTGAAGGTGCTTATTGGATTTTGGGGTCCTGTGATTGGCTAGACCAGTGGTGGGCAACCTTTTTTTTCAACTGAGCCAAATCTCGCCAAAACCACGATTGAAATTTATTTTGAGAGCCACATTTTTAAAACTGAAAATACATAGGATGGTACACTGTTTTTAGTTTCAATAAGTTTTTATAGGAATTCATCCCCCATAGTAATTCATCCCCCATATAGTAATTCATCCCCCATGTAGTAATTCATCCCCCCTATAGTAATTTATCCCCCATAGTAATTCATCCCCCATATAGTAATTCATCCCCCCTATAGTAATTCATCCCCCCTATAGTAATTCATCCCCCATATAGTAATTCATCCCCCATAGTAATTCCTCCCCCATATAGTAATTCATCCACCATAGTAATTCATCCCCCATATAGTAATTCATCCCCCATAGTAATTCATCCCCCATATAGTAATTCATCCCCCATATAGTAATTCATCCCCCATAGTAATTCATCCCTCATATAGTAATTCATCCCATATAGTAATTCATCCCCCATATAGTAATTCATCCCCCATATAGTAATTCATCCCCCATAGTAATTCATTCCCCATATAGTAATTCATCCCCCATAGTAATTCATCCCCCATAGTAATTCATCCTCCATATAGTAATTCATCCCCCATATAGTAATTCATCCCCCATAGTAATTCATCCCCCATATAGTAATTCATCCCCCATATAGTAATTCATCCCCCATATATTAATTCATCCCCCATATTAATTCATCCCTCATATAGTAATTCATCCCTCTTGGTAATTCATCCCCCATAGTAATTCATCCCCCATATAGTAATTCATCCCCCATAGTAATTCATCCCCCATATAGTAATTCATCCCCCCCTATAGTAATTCATCCCCCCTATAGTAATTCATCCCCCATAGTAATTCATCCCCCATATAGTAATACATCCCCCATATAGTAATTCATCCCCCATATTAATTCATCCCTCATATAGTAGTAGTAAGTAAGTAGCAAGTAGTAAGCCAAGTCCCTCCCGTGTCAATTCACTTACCTTTGCTCCGCGCGTTCCTCTCGCCGTGTTCCCCGCACCGTTCCGGTCTTCAGGGCGGACTGTGAGAGGAGCCTAGCTCCCCTCACGTTCGTCACGCTGCCCCGCCTACACACATCTTGACAGCCAATCACTAGCTATCAGGATGTGAGTGGCAGCGAGGCCAATCATTGCTGGGCTAGCTGCAGAGTCCTCGGCCGCCCGAGAGGAGGGAGGGGAGCGGGCGCCCGGCACACAGAAGAGCCGCATTAAAATGTGTAAAGAGCCACATGTGGCTCGCGAGCCGCGGCTTGCCGACCACTGGGCTAGACTGCCAAAAAGTCTCTCATATGTGGTACCCCATACTCGGGAGAAGTAGCAGAATGTATTTTGGGGAGTAATTCCACATATACATATGGCTTGTGTGAGCAATAAATTATTTCAATGACAATTTTGTGTAAATTTTTTTTTGTCATTTTCCAAAAACTTGTGGTAAAAAAATAAATTCTTCTATTGATTCAACATTCCTCTCAGCAAATAGTTTGGGGTGACTACTTTCCAAAAAGAGGTCATTTTGGGGGGTGGGGGCGTTTTATGCCCAGCATTAGAAGTTTATGCCATACATCATTCACTCTTCTAACCACCTGAAGACCAATCCTTTTTGTTCACATGAAAAAAATCATTATTTTTTGCTAGGAAATTAATTTAAACCCCCAAACATTATATATTTTTTTAAAGCAGACACCCTAGTGAATAAAATGGTAGGTACTACAATTTTTTATGGCACATAGTACTCGCGCAGCGATTTTTCAAAAGCAATTTAAAAAAAAAAATACACTTGTTTTACTTTTAATGCACAAAAAACACAATATATTGGCCAATTGTTTGGTAAAATATAAAAGATAATGGTATGCCGAGTAAATATATACCAAACATGACATGCTTTAAAACTGCACATGCCCCGTTCAATGGCGACAAACTGCAAACATTTTTAATATGCATAGGCAGCGCTTTAAAAGCCTTTAAAAGCCACCATTTTAGATTTACAGAGGAGGTCTAGTGTTAGAATTACTGCCCTTGATCTGATGTTCATGGCAATACCTCACATGCATGGTGCAACCACTGTTCACATAACGGCACAGGGTCAAGGCTTGTGCACACAGGTGTGCTCGCATGGGAGGGGCAAATTTTGTTTTTTGTTTTGTTTTTTTTGTTTTTTTAGTTATTTTGATTTTTTTTTATTATTTTTACATTGTACCTTTCATTTTTTTTTTTTATCACTTTTAATGCTATAACGGGGAATGCAAATAACCCCTATAACTTCAATGGGCATTGTCATATATTCTTTTTTGAGAAATCTGGGGTCTATCAGACTCTAGATATTGTCAAGGTCCTACCTTTTCCCAGAGATTATGTTTCTCCATGTAGTGGCATCCATTTTGGAATTCGGCAGAGCATGGTGGGAATCTTTTATGCCTTCTGGTCTCTGAGGTCCATCCCCCAGAGGGGTGTGGCTGATTACATATAAGCCTGTGGTCCGCACATGCCCTTTGCACTTGTGTCTTGGTGTTGCTATAACTCTGTTCTGACTCTTGTGACTCTCCTGGAAGCTGACTTGGCTTGTGGCCTGACCATTCTTTGTGTTCTCCTTTGATCTGACCCTCCATTGCTGAACTCGGCCCGTGACCCGTGATTCTCGTCTGCTGTCCTGTACCGTTTTGTCCCGTTGTTGTCGACCCGGCCTGCCCGACTACTCTATTGTCTTTTCCACTAGCTACACGCCATTGGCGGTGGCCATTACCACAACTGAGGTGTCTCGGGGGCCGCGACCTGGTTTCTGGCTGCGTCAAGTCCATCCCCACCATCAGGGGCCCTGGTGAAGGGCAGCCCGGGACTTAGACTTTGCATCCTGGGGGACTTCAGTCTGTGCGTGGGGGTTGTCGCCAGCCAGTGCGTTACATTGTTATTAGGCCTGCCTGTCCGTTCCTCAGCTCCGGCCCTGACAGATATCTCCTCTGCCCTTACATTATCTAATCAATCCAAAATCGGTGTGATCAGATGCTTTCCCAATTTACAAATGGCGCTGTTTATATCCTGCGAAACTGAAGTGATGAAATGCTTGTAGCTTCCGAATTCTTAGACTATAGAGATGATTGGCACCATTCTGGTCTCCAATCAGCTCTATGGTCAGCTGGCAGAAACACCGGCTGCATTCTCAGGTTCCCCTGATGGCACGGGACTGCCCGAGAAGGCCATGGAAGGCAGTGGAGGAGGGGGGACATCATCTCCCACTGCTTGTAAAAGCAATCTTGCAGCTAATTAGCCACTAGGATTGCTTTTACATGAAAGCCGATCACCGGCTGAAAAAAAACAACACCAGGATGATGCCTGCAGCTGTAGGCATCATCCTGGTATAACCCTTCAAATCCAGTGATGTACCAGTACATCGCTGGTCATATATGCTATGTTCTTTTTTTTTTTGTATGCAACCAGTGGACTGAATGAAAAAATGAGAAGAAATCTCTGCCAGAAAAAGTGTGTGGTATGCCCACCATTAGAATATACCACCCTGCATCCACCCACTTCTAATAGTGGGCACACATTAGGTCACACTTTGCCACAAGTGCCAGTTCCAAGATTGAATAAATGTCTAAATAGTGGCACGCTTGAATAAAAATTGTCCACGTATAAGTGGTACCCCATATGGAGAAATGATGACACCAAGTCCCAAACTATCTTGCCACTGCTCCCCATGTAGTCTGGGCATCCGGGGGGGGGGGGGGGCTCCACGTGACTATCTTTTCCCTCATAAATCCGAAACTTATAAGTATAGCCCAGGGGCGGACTGACCATTTGGAAACTCAGGCACTGCCCGAGGGCCTGGGGTAAGTTGGGGGCCCCATGAGATGCCCCTGGTACCTTTTTCATAGGCTTTTTTGAGTTTGGGCAAGGACACGGGGGCTCCATGATCCCCTATTGCCCGGGGGCCCCATGAGTTGTCAGTCCGCCCCTGGTATAGCCTGTTGTCCTCTCACAGGTCTTCTACATCTTGACCCCATATCTGGCACGCTTGCAGGGGAGAAATTGTTTGAATGCAAGGCGGCCAGAAATTAATAAGGGATTCATCAACGCAGATGTTTTGCTGGGGAGTATAGACATCTGCAAATTTTAGGTTAAGGTGATTTGCGAGGGGCTGAATTTTGTGAAATTCAGGGTCACCCCGAGGATGACAGAGTGTATTGTCGCTGAAATGCATAAACACATTATACTCTCATATCTATGCCTGGCCATGGCAGCAGAGAACACGGGCATATAATGAATCGGGTCTGCGGACCAATACAACCGCAATTAATTTCTTTTAGTAATGCCCATGTTGAGGGTTAGGCCCAAAACAAATGTAAATTTGAAAACCGTAATGAGTTTCCATGCGAATGGTCTGGCAAGGATTGAATTTGGGTTGGCGGCAATAAATTGTTGTGCATATAAACTGCTTTGATCCACAATCAACGCATACAGATATTCCATGAAAAACAGCTCCAAAAATCAAGGAGGTATGTGAAAGACCAAGATGTACTAGACCGCTGGTACTCGACAGTTCACCAAAAGGTAGCGCGGCACTAGTACTGGCACTCTGCTGCATGTGAGAGTCATCAGAATTTACCGACAAGTGCTAACAGAGATCAGGCCTGATTCTGCGAACACTGCGGTTTTGTGTGCAATGTATCAAGTAACAGTGACCTACTGACACTGCACTTGCTGGGGGAGAAGGGGGAGTAAGCGTAGGGGCTAAACGCAGGTGTTGGCAGGTTCTGGGGCTGATCCCGCTAACGCTGCGTTTTTGGGGACGCTTTACTAATGTGAACGCTGGTATAGTGCTGACCTGGTCAAAGATATTGACCCGTTCAGACACTATACTAGCAATGGAGGTTTATTGTACATGAGCGTGCTCCTGGCGATCAAGGGTTTAAATGTGATGACTGGTGTACTGACGGGCAATCTGACGCTATCTGGGAGGGGTGTGAAAACCACGGGAGCGCAAATCACGTGTATATATATATATATATATATATATATATATGTGTGAGATTTTGCGTACCCATGCCGCCCTGTGGCAGTATTTCTGCTGTAGGGTGGTCAGGAAGCGGTTACAGAAGAGGTTTGTGTTACGTCGCTGCGTTACTTTAACTGACAATTGCGCGGTCATGCAACACTGCACCCAAATTAAATTTACATCCTTTTTTTCCCACAAATTGAGCTTTCTTTTGGTGGTATTTGATCGCCTGTGCATTTTTAATTTTTTGCGCTATAAAAAAAAAGGCTGACAATTTTGAGAAAAACAATATTTTGGACTTTTTGCTATAAAACATGTCCAGTAAAAAAAATTTAAAAATCAAATTTAGTCACAAATTTCAAACAAAATGCATTCTGCGACATGTCTCTGCTAAAAAAAATCCCAATACGTGTAAATTAATTGGTTTACATGAAAGTTATAGCGTTTACAAATGATGGGAAAGATACTGGGATTTTTAATTTTTTTTATACTAATAATGGTGGCGATCAGCGACATCCCCAGTGACACCAATACAGTGATCAGTGAAAAAAAAACCCACTGACACTGTACTCATGGCACTGAGGAGGAAGGGGTTAACATTTTTAGGGTTTACTGTGTTAAGGGAGTTTTTTACTAGGGGGCAGGGGTGTGTGCTGGACAGGGACAGGCTGATCGAGAGAGAGAAACTCTTCTCTCCCTCTTCAGCTTGTCACGAGCTGTCAGGGAACTGACAGATAGCAGGGCTGTGTATAAACAATGCAGCCCTGCTCTCTGTCAGCGATCACCGCGAATCGCGGGGAAACGGCCGGTAATGACCGTCCGTGACCCGGCGGCGGAGACCCGCTGCTGACACCCGTGGGACAGGTAGGGCAGGCGCGCGCCCCCTACCTGTTTTGCAAAACTACGATTTAAAACGTGGTTTTGCGCAGCCGTGCCGCCCTGCAAACGTACATATGCAGTGGCTGGGGCTGAAGAGGTTAACCACTTCCCTCCTGGCAAACAGCCGAATGGCGGCCAGAAAAACGCTCAAGATAGCAGCGGCGCGATCTGTCACCGGCAGTGTACCTCGGACACGGCCTATTACAGATCTGAGTACCGGCCCCCGTTGCTGGTACCATGTCACTTGCTGTGACCAATCACAGCAGGTCACATAACAGTTGTATACAATGGATGGCTTCATTCATGCCATCCATTGTATACTAGTGTCTAGCTGTGAATGGTCCCAGAGATCACATGCACATGTCATGTGATTAGCTGTGGCCAAATCACAGCTAAGCACAAAAAAAAAAAAAAAAAAAAAAAAACCTGAATGAATCGATGTCATTCAGGTAAATGCTTGCTTATAGCAAAGTAATTCTTTGCTATAAGCAAATTGAGTTAAAAAAAAAAAAAAAAATACTGATCACTTCCCCAAAGTAGTACAATGTTACTATGGTAACATTGTACTATTTTGGACATAGTGAAATATGAAAAAAAAATCATAAAAAAGAAAACAAATTTAATAAAAAATTAAAAATAATAAAAAAATTAAAAAAAATTTAAGAGAAATATATATATATTTTGTTTCATACTGTCACCAGTCAGTGTCCCTGATCACCGCCATGCCAGTAATATGATGACGCTGTACTGCACTGGTGACAGTATGTAAAAAAAAAATTGTGAAAATTATTTTTTGCATTTGTTCATTTTCCGAAAAATTATGACAAAAAAATACAACTTCAAAAAACTCGCCATGCCTCTTATGAAATACGTCAGACTGTCTACTCTGCAAAAAGGGGTCATTTGGGGGATATCTGTACTGTTCTGACATTCTGGGTCCTCAAGATATTAGATTGGCTGTCGGTACTTCAGGATTGATCAATTTTCAGATATATCTCATAGTTTGCGAACTCTATAACTTTCCTACAAACTAAAAAATACATTCTAATTTGGGTTATTTTCACCAAAGACTTGTAGCAGAATACATCTCGGCCTAAATTTATGAAGAACAATAATTTGTTTGCAAACTTTTATAACAGAAACAAAGAAAAACGTGGGTTTTTTTTCAAAATTTTCGGTCTTTTTTTTGTTAATTTAGCAAAAAATAAAAACCCCAGTGGTGATTAACCGCTTGCCGTCCTGCCACTGTATATATACGTGTGCAGGGCGGCACTCAGGCGCAAAACCACGTTTTAAAACGGGTTCCGCGCTCCCGACGTTTTCGCCAGCAGGGGGCGCGCGCTTGCGCTCCCGCCGACCTGAGAGTGACACCATTCCCGGAGGGATCAATCATTAGATTTCAGCCAGTGATGTCTGGCTGAAATCAGATGATCGGTCCCTGTCCTATCCTGTCCTGTGTTGAAGTTTACACAGGACAGGATATGATGTCATTCTTCTCTGCCTGGACACATTTCGTTCCAGACAGAGAAGAAGAAACAGTAAAAGTGAGTAAAACACTACACATTTACAGTTAGAACACACCTAGGTCACATTTAACCCCCTGATCGCCCCCCCCCCCGTTAACCCCTTCACTGCCCGGTCACCAGTGTCACTGATCAGAGAATCGATTTTTACTGATCACTGTATCAGTGTCGCTGGCGACTTCCGATAGGGTTAGCGCCCCTCCCAGATAGCGCCAGTTTGCCCGCCAGTACACCAGTAATCCCGTTTAACCCCTTAATCCCCCCCCAGTTAACCCCTTCACTGCCCTGTCACCAGTGTCACTGATCAGTGAACCGACTTTTACTGATCACTGTATCAGTGTCGCTGGCGACTTCCGATAGTGTTAGCGCCCCTCCCAGATAGCGCCAGATTGCCCGCCAGTACACCAGTAACCCCGTTTATCCCCTTGATCACCCCCCCCCCCCAGTTAACCCCTTCACTGCCCTGTCACCAGTGTCACTGATCAGTGAACCGATTTTTACTGATCACTGTATCAGTGTCGCTGGCGACTTCCGATAATTTTAGCGCCCCTCCCAGATAGCACCAGTTTGCCCGCCAGTACACCAGTAATCCCGTTTAACCCCTTAATCCCCCCCCCCAGTTAACCCCTTCACTGCCCTGTCACCAGTGTCACTGATCAGTGAACCGATTTTTACTGATCACTGTATCAGTGTCGCTGGCGACTTCCGATAGTGTTAGCGCCCCTCCCAGATAGCGCCAGATTTCCCGCTAATACACCAGTAATCCCGTCTAACCCCTTGATCGCCCCCCCCCACCGAGTTAACCCCTTCACTGCCCTGTCACCAGTGTCATTGATCAGTGAACCGATTTTTACTGATCACTGTATCAGTGTTGCTGGTGACTTCCAATAGTGTTAGCGCCCCTCCCAGATAGCGCCAGTTTGCCCGCTAGTACACCAGTAATCCCATTTAACCCCTTAATTCCCCCCCCAGTTAACCCCTTCACTGCCCTGTCACCAGTGTCATTGATCAGTGAACAGATTTTTACTGATCACTGTATCAGTGTTGCTGGTAACTTCCAATAGTGTTAGCGCCCCTCCCAGATAGCGCCAGTTTGCCCGCCAGTACACCAGTAATCCCATTTAACCCCTTGATCGCCCCCCACCCCCCCAGTTAACCTCTTCACTGCCCTGTCACCAGTGTCATTGATTACAGTGAACAGATTTTTACTGATCACTGTATTAGTGTTACTGGCAACTTCCAATAGTGTTAGCGCCCCTCCCATATAGCGCCAGTTTGCCCGCTAATGCACGAGATTTTTTTTTACCAAAAACATGTAGCAGAATACATTTTGGCTTAAATTTATGACTAACTTTGAGTTTGCAATATATTTTTTATAGCTGAAAGTAGAAAATATTGTTTTTTTTCAAAGATTTTGTGTTTTTTTTGTTTATAGCGCAAAAAAAAAAAAGCGCACAGATGATAAAATACCACCAAAAGAAAGCTCTATTTGTGTGAAAAAAAGGACGTAAATTTCGTTTGGGTACAGCATTGCATGACCGCGCAATTATCATTTGAATTAGTGCAGTGCTGTATAGCAAAAAAAAGCATAAATTACAGTATCTATACCATAGTTTGTAGACGCTATAACTTTCACACAAAGCAATCAATATACACTTATTGGGATTTTTTTTTACCAAAAACATGTAGCAGAATCCATTTTGGCCTAAATTTATGACTAACTTTGAGTTTACGATATATTTTTTATAGCTGAAAGTGGAAAATATAGTTTTTTTTCAAAATTTTTGTGTTTTTTTTGTTTAAAGCGCAAAAAATGAAAAGCGCACAGGTGTTAAAATACCACCAAAAGAAAGCTCTATTTGTGTGAAAAAAAGGATGTAAATTTCGTTTGGGTACAGCATTGCATGACCGTGCAATTATCATTTGAATTAGTGCAGCGCCAAACAGCAAAAAAAGGCCTGGTCATTAAGGGGGGTAAATCCTCAGGAGCTCAAGTGGTTAAATACCACCATAAGAAAGCTCAAGTTGTGTGAAAAAAATGGTAAAATTTTAGTTTGGGTACAATGTTGTATGAGCGCGCAATTGTCATTCAAAGTGTGAGAGCACTGAAAGCTGAAAATTGCCCTGAGCAGGAAGGGGGTAAAAGTGCCCAGTATGGAAGCGGTTAAGCACTGCACTATAGCTACTTGACATTGGGCAGGTGACAGTTGGCAGTTTTTGAAAACAAGGGTCAGTTTGACAGAGTCTATACCTGGTAACAGACATAGCACAGTAGTGAGAGTGCCCGTCTAAAGAGTGCATGGTCGTAGGTTCGAGGCTTACCTCTGCCAAGTGCGTCTTTCAGCATGACTATGTAGTACTAGACATGAGATAAATGGATGTTACCAAATTTTTTTTTTTTGGGGCTTTGTTTATTTTTTTTAACATTCATTTTCTCTAATTTTATCTATTTGGAAAGCCTTTCATGGTCCCAGTGCGAGTAAAAGAGTCCGGACTGGAAGTGGTTAACCACTTGAGCTCCTGAGGATTTACCCCCCTTAATGATCAGGCCTTTTTTTGCTGTTTGGCGTTGCACTAATTCAAATGATAATTGCACGGTCATGCAATGCTGTACCCAAACGAAATTTACATCCTTTTTTTCACACAAATAGAGCTTTCTTTTGGTGGTATTTTAACACCTGTGCGATTTTTATTTTTTGCGCTTTAAACAAAAAAACACAAAAATTTTGAAAAAAAACTATATTTTCTACTTTCAGCTATAAAAAATATATCGTAAACTCAAAGTTAGTCATAAATTTAGGCCAAAATGGATTCTGCTACATGTTTTTGGTAAAAAAAAATCCCAATAAGTGTATATTGATTGCTTTGTGTGAAAGTTATAGCGTCTACAAACTATGGTATAGATACTGTAATTTATGCCTTTTTTTTGCTATACAGCACTGCACTAATTCAAATGATAATTGCGCGGTCATGCAATGCTGTACCCAAACAAAATTTACGTCCTTTTTTTCACACAAATAGAGCTTTCTTTTGGTGGTATTTTATCATCTGTGTGCTTTTTATTTTTTTGCGCTATAAACAAAGAAACACGAACATTTTGAAAAAAAAACAATATTTTCTACTTTCAGCTAAAAAAAATTTATCGTAAACTCAAAGTTAGTCATAAATTTAAGCCAAAATGTATTCTGCTACATGTTTTTGGTAAATAAAATCCCAATAAATGTATATTGATTGCTTTGTGTGAAAGTTATAGCATCTACAAACTATGGTATAGATAATTTGAAATTTACACAGCTTTTACTTTCTGACCGCCCATCACATCTCTTGAGGTGCTAAAATACCAGGATAGAACAAACACCCCCAAATGACCCCTTTTCGAAAAGCAGACACCCTAAGCTATCTGCTGAGAGACATATTAAATGATATACATAAAAAAAACACATCCATTACCTAACGGTCATATAATCTATTTTTCATTAAATCAATTCTTACTGTGTTTTTCTGCCTCATTGTAACATCCTTCTCATGCTCCCCTAACATCTCCTTTTCCCCTTCACTTCCATTTGTTTGGAACAAGCAGTACATGTTAGTTGCAGTTATGTACACTGGTCTATACCCACTAAAAGTCCCATAGTCCATCTGTGGAGCAAACAAGTGAGGGTGGCTACATTCCTACATACAGTGGGACTATGGAGAATGAACGTAGTCAACCTCAAACGGGAAACAGGATCACAGCAGCAAAAAAAAAAAAAGAATTTAGGATTTGGAGGAGGCTGAGAATGATAGAAAGTAGATGTAAGCAAATATAGATGGCGCTACAGAAAAAACTATAAATTCACAAATATAAATAAATTCTACCAGCTGCAAAATCCACCCTATACCATAAGGCAGGGGTGTCCAAACTTTTTTCAAAGAGGGCCAGATTTGATGAAGTGAACATGGTGGAGGGCCGAACATTTTTCCAAACATTCTTTGAACCATTACAATTAAATGCAAATAAATTATTTTATGCCAAGTTACCGTATTTTTCGCCGTATAACACGCACCTGACCATAAGACGCACCTAGGTTTTAGAGGCAGAAAACAGGAAAAAAAAAATTCTGAACTAATGGACTGCAGACACAGTACAGGAGATGACCAGAGACTGCGGACAGCACAGGGATGACCAGAGACTGCGGACAGCACAGGGATGACCAGAGACTGCGGACAGCACAGGGATGACCAGAGACTGCAGACAGCACAGGGATGACCAGAGACTGCGGACAGCACAGGGATGACCAGAGACTGCGGACAGCACAGGGATGACCAGAGACTGCGGACAGCACAGGGATGACCAGAGACTGCGGACAGTACAGATGACTGCTGACCTTTGGGGAGGTGGGAAGCGGGTACCTGAATTTGACAGGTACCCGCTCTTACTTCCGCAGTTGTTCCTTGATCTTACCTGTTCCTCGATCCAGCCGCGCGCTGTCTTCCCGGCTTCTGTAATGGCACTCGGCATGACAGCCGGGTGCCCAGTGCGCATGAGCGAGAAGCACTTGCGCTTTGTGATTGGTCCGGCGGCTTCTGGGATCTGTCATGTGTCCCAGGTACCGCCTTACCATTCACAAAAAGCACTGCTTCTTGCGCATGCGCACTTGGCACCCGGCTGTCATGCCCAGCGCCCACACTACAGAAGCCGGGAAGACAGCGCGCCGCTGGATAGAGGAACAGGTAAGGTCCCGCTGCAGAGCTGAGCGGCCGGCCCGGTATTCTGACACGGCCGCAGTGGAAATACCGGACCGGCCGCTCCATATTCGCTCCATAAGACACACTGACACACTGACATGGAGGGCCGTATTAAACCGACCCTCGGGCCGTAAATGGCCCGCGGGCCGGACTTTGGACATGCCTGCCACAGGGTGTACAAATAATAAACAAACAAATTGCGCTAGTGAAAAAAGAAAAATTAAATTAAAAAATATCACTTATCATAAGGAAGAAAGAAATTGTCCCATAAATAATAAACATAAAAAAGTCCCAAAAAATATAACTTTTCAATAATATAATTGGTGAAAAAATGTTCAAACGAAATGCACCAAAAGTGTCAATCCACCACCAAATGAAATGAATAAACTCACCAGAGCTATATGCTGATAATGTTATAAATCAGCATAAAACGCTTTTTGCTCTGGGAGCAATGATCTGCAGACTGATGAGGCAATGCTTGACTAGGAAATCGATATCCAGGGAGCAATACTCTGCAATAGGATGTACCACTAAATTATAGAAAGTACTTTTTGGGTTAAGAATATGTACTAATTTTCTTTTTAAATCAGAGTTTTGTGTCACTTTAAAACTGTGGCCACTCCAGCATCCCAATGAAAGTATATGTGAACCCTTACCTTGTGAAGCAGCCCATTCCATTTAAGTCTCATCAGTGCCACCTATCAGTGCAGCCTATCAGTGCCCATCACTGCAGCCTCATTAGCACACATCAGTGAAGAAGAAAAATCACTTATTTACAAAATTTTATAACAAAAACTGAGAAAATACTTTTTTTCAAAATTTTAAGTTGTTTTTAGTTTGTTTAGCAAAAAATAAAAAAAACCCAGAGGTGATTAAATACCACCAAAAGAAAGCTCTATCTGTCTCAAAATAATGATACAAATTTCATATGGGTATAGTGTTGCATAACCGCCTCAATTGTCCTTCAAAGCGTGAGAGCGCTGAAAGCTGAAAACTGGCCTGGGCAGGAAGGGGGTATAAGTGGCCTGTAGGCAAATGGTTAAATAATTAAATAGGCCAAGCATAGCCTGAAAAGAAAGCAGAGAGGATAAGTGCACTTATACAAACAGTCAATAAGACTACACCATTACTTTGAGAGATATGGTTAAACACCTGCAGTGTTCTGACTAACAGAACTGAAATGTATTTACCTAGCAAAAGTACTGTATATAAAGACAGTCCTAACTTACTATAATAGTCCCCGTTTTATCCCACTGGCCAGTGACGGATGGTAAAAAAATGTTGGCTGGCAAAGTTGGGGCCCTTAAAGAAAGCGCAACAGTTCTCAGCAGACAACATATTAACTTGTGCAATGTTAGTCTGTTATCAGACTCATGGAACCCTCTTCTGGGTCTCACATGCTCTAGTTCAGTCAAGTTCAAGTCAGAAAGGGGTAGAAGCTGCTGTGATTTCTCTGTTTCAGTCCTGCTGAGACAGTCCCTCCTTTCCTTGCTCACAAGTGGTAGGAGTGCTCTCCAGTACACAAGTGGTAGGTGTGCTCTCCAGTACACAAGTGGTAGGAGTGCTCTCCAGTGCACAAGTGGTAGTTGTGCTCTCCAGTACACAAGTGGTAGGTGTGCTCTCCAGTACACAAGTGGTAGGAGTGCTCTCCAGTACACAAGTGGTAGGAGTGCTCTCCAGTACACAAGTGGTAGGAGTGCGCTCCAGTACACAAGTGGTAGCAGTGCGCTCCAGTACACAAGTGGTAGGAGTGCGCTCCAGTACACAAGTGGTAGGTGTGCCCTCCAGTACACAAGTGGTAGGTGTGCCCTCCAGTACACAAGTGGTAGGAGTGCCCTCCAGTGCACAAGTGGTAGGTGTGCCGTCCAGTACACAAGTGGTAGGAGTGCCCTCCAGTGCACAAGTGGTAGGAGTGCTCTCCAGTACACAAGTGGTAGGAGTGCCCTCCAGTACACAAGTGGTAGGTGTGCCCTCCAGTACACAAGTGGTAGGTGTGCCCTCCAGTACACAAGTGGTAGGAGTGCCCTCCAGTACACAAGTGGTAGGAGTGCCCTCCAGTACACAAGTGGTAGGAGTGCTCTCCAGTACACAAGTGGTAGGAGTGCCCTGGAGTACACAAGTGGTAGGAGTGTGCTCTCCAGTACACAAGTGGTAGGAGTGCCCTCCAGTACACAAGTGGTAGGAGTGCCCTCCAGTACACAAGTGGTAGGAGTGCTCTCCAGTACAGTCTGATCTCACCAGGTGTCCCAATAACACCTCACAGCCTCACAGGGAGAAGTTTATCAGTCAACTTGCTTCTCTGAGTTCTGACCTGATTGTAGTCAGCAATGCAGCATTAGCTCAGTCTTTTCCCCACACACCTGCTTGCTTCAAGGCAGTCCTCTTTTTCCTCAGCAGCCTGCAGACCCCCTTCTCTTTGTTTTGTTGCATCATCCAATCACCATCCTCTAGAATGGAATAAGACCAGGGGCGGACTGACAACTCATGGGGCCCCCGGGCAATAGGGGATCATGGGGCCCGTGTCCTTGCCAAAACTCAAAAAAGCCTATGAAAAAGGTACCAGGGGCATCTCATGGGGGCCTCTACTGACCCCGGGCCCTCGGGCAGTGCCCAAGTTTCCAAATGGTCAGTCGACCCCTGAATAAGACCCAGCCAAGATGGCTGCCCCATGCACTGGGGACACTCCATAGATAAGTATTGCAGAGTGGTCTCCTTAAAGATGGTTGCTTTACTTCTGCATTGATGAATGTTCAATTGAACCCTGTCCATACTGCAGAAGAATAATACAGCAGTAACAAAGGAAGAAGTTCCACAGCAATTATCAGCTACAGTCCAGGTTACATTATACATATACTATACTATATATAATAAAATATATTAAATATACACTCACTGGCCACTTAATTAGGTACACCTGTTCAATTGCATGGTAAAATAAAATGCTAATCAGCCAAATACCGTATTTTTCGCTCCATAAGATGCACTTTTTTCCCCCCAAAAAAGGGGGGAAAATGTCAGTGCATCTTATGGAGCGAATATAAAGCGGTTGATCCGGTATTTCCGCCGCCACCATGTCAGAATACCGGGCCGGCCGAACAGCTGTTCTCTGCTGCAGGACTTTACCTGTTCCTCGGTCCAGCGCTGCACAATCTTCACGCGCCAGCTTCTTCCCGCGCCGGCATCTGTGACAGCCGGGTGCCCACTGCGCATGCACGAGAAGCGCTGCGCTTTTTGAATGGTCCGGCGTCCTCTGGGACACATGACAGGTCCCAAAGACGCCGGGCCATTCACAAAGTCAAGCGCTTCTCGCGCATGCGCAGTGGGCACCCGGCTGTTACAGCCGGGTGCCCACAGTAAATGGAGGACAACTCCGCGGAAGTGGGAGCGGGTACCTGTCAAATTCAGGTAACCACTTCCCCTCCCTCAAGGCCCGCAGTCTCTGGTCATCCCCTGTACTATCTGCAGTCTCTGGTCATCCCCTGTAAGTCTGCAGTCTCTTGATCATCCCCTGTACTGTCTGTAGTCTCTTGATCATCCCCTGTACTGTCTGCAGTCTCTTGATCATCCCCTGTACTGTCTGCAGTCTCTTGATCATCCCCTGTACTGTCTGCAGTCTCTTGATCATCCCCTGTACCGTCCACAGTCTCTGGCCATTCCCTGTGCTGTGTCCGCAGTCTCTGGTAATCTCCTGTACTATGTCCGCAGTCTCTGGTCATCTCCTGTACTGTGTCCGCAGTCTCTGGTCATCCCCTGTACTGTGTCCGCAGTCTCTGGTAATCTCCTGTACTGTGTCCGCAGTCTCTGGTCATCCCCTGTACTATGTCCGCAGTCTCTGGTCATCCCCTGTACTGTGTCCGCAGTCTCTGGTCATCTCCTGTACTGTCTGCAGTCTCTTGGTCATCCCCTGTACTGTGTCCGCCGACTCTGGTCATCTCCTGTACTATGTCCGCAGTCTCTGGTCATGTCTTGTACTATGTCCGCAGTCTCTGGTCATGTCCTGTACTGTGTCCACAGTCTCTGGTCATCTCCTGTACTATGTCCGCAGTCTCTGGTCATCTCCTGTACTATGTCTGCAGTCTCTGGTCATCTCCTGTACTATGTCTGCAGTCTCTGGTCATCTCCTGTACTGTGTCCGCAGTCTCTGGTCATCTCCTGTACTGTGTCTGCAGTCTCTGGTCATCTCCTGTACTGTGTCCGCAGTCTCTGGTCATTTCCTGTACTGTGTCCGCAGTCTCTGGTCATGTCCTGTACTGTGTCCACAGTCTCTGGTCATTTCCTGTACTGTGTCTGCAGTCCATTGGTTCACAATATTTTTTTTTTTTGTTTTTCTCCTCTAAAACCTAGGCGCGTATTATGGTCAGCTATGTCTTCTGGAACGAAAAATACGGTACATGGCAGCAACTTAGGCATCTAGACGTGGTGAAGATGACTTGCTGACATTCAAACTGAGCATCAGAATGGGGAAGAAAGAGGAATTAAATGGCTTTGAACAAGGCTTTGAACAAGGCATGGTTGTTGGTGCCTGAGGGCTGGTCTGAGTATTTTAAAAACTGCTGATCTACTTGGATTTTTATGCACAACCATCTCTAGGGAAATCGAGACTCATCAGATCAAACAATGTTTTTCCAATCTTTTATTGTCCATTCTTTGTGAGCCTGTGTGAATTGTAGCCTCCTTTTCCTGTTCTTAGCTGACAGGAGTTGCAGCGGGTGTGGTCTTCTGCTGCTGCTTCAAGGTTCGACATGTTGTGTGTCCAGAGATGGTATACTGCTCATCTCGAACCAGTCTGCCCATTCTCCTCTGACCTCTGACATCAACAAGGCATTTTCGCCAATTGATATTTTCTTTTTTTGGACCATTCTCTGCAAACCCTAGAGATAGTTGTATGTGAAAATCCCAGTAGATCAGCAATTTTTAAAATACTCAGACCAACCTGTCTGGCACCAGCAACCATGCCACATTCAAAATCCCCTTTCTTCCCCATTGTGATACTCGGTTTGAAATTCAGCAGGTCTTCTTCACCACGTCCAGATGCCTAAATGCATTGTGTTGCTGCCATGTGATTGGCTGATTAGCAAATTATGTTACCAAGCAATTGAACAGGTGTACCTAATAAAGTGTCCAGCGAGTGTATATATACAGGGGATATACAAAAAAAGGAAACACTACATGATTTGCAGGAGTGAAAGTGACAACATGTTTTGCGTTAAAAGCGAAGGTAATGTAACATTATTTTGCTTCCGCAAGGGGTGACTGGGAAGGGGAGAGTATCTGCACCTATTCTCTAAAAAATATACAGTATATTTAAAAATTATACACTGCTTTTTCATAAGTAATCAGATGACTTTTGTTCTCAGCTGCTTAGGCCATAGAGAGCTGTGGGTAGAGACTGTAAATAGGCATGTCAGCAGGAGGCAGATAAACAGCAGTACACTGTACGTCTCAGTGATTAGCTGTGCAGGGGTGTGTGTATCAGCACAAGTCTGACCACTGGAGTACAAGCAGGCCATACTCCCAAGTAGAATGAAAATAAGAAAACTGACCATGCTGGGAAGGATGTGTTTCCATGCCCATGGTGTAATTAGTTGGAAATAGGAATGCAGGGGGACTGGCAGGATCACCAGGGATTTCACACAAAGGAAGGAAAGCAAAGAGAACAGGATAATTTGTCATACAAGTACATGGCAACACAGACACATTTCAGAAACCTGAAATGTTGGGGTAATTTACACCTTAACCACCTCCTGCCCGCCATATAGTAATATAACGGACACAAGGTGATTCTCTCGTTCTGGGAGGACGTCATATGACGTGCTCCCATTCTAACCGCGCATGTGCGGCTCCCGGAGCGCGCAGCGCAGCAATCGTCGGTGCGCTGTGTCCCTCGGACACAGCGGATCACCAATCCACGGAAAGAGACGAATATGTAAACAGGGAAATGCCAGTTATCGGCATTTCTCTCCCCACAAGCTGTCACGCTGACAGCTCGAGAGAAGAGGAGAGCAGGTAATCGGCATTGCTCGGAGGGGACATGTACACAGATCATCAGAGCACTGATGATCAGTGTGCCCTGATGATCTGTGTAGCCTCAACAGCACCACCTCTCAGTGTCCATCAATGCCAGCTCTCAGTGCTCATCTATGCCACCTGCCAGTGCCCATCAGTGCCACATTTCAGTGCCCATTAGTGCCACATATCAGTGCCCATCTAAGCTGCCTTTCAGTGTCACCCATCAATGCCAGTCAGTGCCACCTATCAGTTCCAGTCAGTGCTGCCTATCAGTGTGCATCAGTGCCACCTATCAGTGCCCATCAGTGCTGCCTATCCGTGCCGCCTAAAAGTGACAGTCAGTGCCACCTAACAGTGCCTGTCAGTGCCGCCTATCAGTGCCAGTCAGTGAAACCTATCAGTGCCGCCTATCAGTGCCATATATGAGTGCTGCCTTTCAGTGCCCATCAGTGATGCCTGTCAATGCCCATCAGTGCCACCTACCAGTGCCTCCTCATCAGTACCCATAGTGCCACCTATCAGTGTCCATCAGTGCAGCCTATCAGTGCCCATCACTGCAGCTTCATTAGCGCACATCAGTGAAGTAGAAAAATCACTTATTTACAAAATTTTATAACAAAAACTAAGAAAAAACTTTTTTTTCAAAATTTTCAGTGGTTTTTGGTTTGTTTTAAGAAAAAATAAAAAACCCAGAGGTGATTAAATACCACCAAAACAAAGCTCTATCTGTCACAAAAAAATGATAAAAATGTCATATGGGTACAATGTTGCATGACCGCGCAATTGTCATTCAAAGTGCAACAGCGCTGAAAGCTGGAAATTGGCCTGGGCAGGAAGCGGGTATAAGTGCCCTGTAGGCAAGGGGTTAAGGAACGGCATTCACTGCTATTCTGTACAGGTCATGCAAATTTGCCTATAATCTTAGTGAATACGGCTAGTATGTTTACATGCAGTGCTTCTGCTTCCTACACAGCACACATTCCATACTGAATAAATAAAAAGTGACTGGACTGGATGTTCTCGTGTTTTGAGTATCAATCATCATCACATAGTAGGGGGCGATAGTTGTGACACAACACAAGCACAAGTAATTACGCATGTTACCTAGCCAGGTCCAGGTCTGAAATTGTTGTTTTACCTGTGAAGAGGAACGCAGCTGTAGTGGTCTTTCAAGCCTAGCTGGGAATCACTGTTTTAATTTAATACTTAAAAGGAGGATAGTTTCAGAAAAAAATGATTACACCATGCAATAGAAAAAATAAAAGCTTAATATCAGCTACAAAGCTAAGGCACTGCGGTGCAAGGTAATAACTTTTCAAAGCATGAATGTTAGTCAGCATGTCTCTATATAAATACGGTATATATGGGGGGAATCTGGGGAAGAAAATCTCCACAGGTGTGGAGCTCATGGACATCTTTTGTTACAGAAACCATAGCAATGCTTGTCTAATTTGTTGTGCTTGCGTCATCACATCAATCATAAGCGGCAAAAGCAAAGAAGATCCTTACCTATGATTTTGTGAAGATATTCCATTTTTTCACAGTGGGACTAATCTGGGGTAGGAGTAGTCTGCTAGCTACATCATCTATGTGGCATTTAGTTTCCTTTAATTAATAAAAGTGTATAGTTCATTTATAGCATTTATTAGAGTGGTTATGATTTTTTAAATGTATTTTTTAATGTCAATACCGCTAAAAGTAAGATACCAGTTACAGAATCCCAGCAATGACTTGGACCACTTAGCTGCCTTTCTGAAAGATTTTGTTTATGGTGTATGGACTTAAAATGGGTTATACAGTGGGGCAAAAAAGTATTTAGTCAGCCACCAATTGTGCAAGTTCTCCCACTTAAAAAGATGAGAGAGGCCTGTAATTGGCATCATAGGTAGACCTCAACTATGAGAGACAAAATGAGAAAAAAAATCCAGACAATCACATTGGCTGATTTGGAAAGAATTTATTTGCAAATTATGGTGGAAAATAAGTATTTGGTCAATATCAAAAGTTCATCTCAATACTTTGTTATATATCCTTTGTTGGCAATGACAGAGGTCAAACGTTTCCTGTAAGTCTTCACAAGGTTGGCACACACTGTTGCTGGTATGTTGGCCCATTCCTCCATGCAGATCTCCTCTAGAACAGTGATGTTTTGGGGCTGTTGCTGGGCAACACGGACTTTCAACTCCCTCCAAAGGTTTTCTATGGGGTTGAGATCTGGAGACTGGCTATGCCACTCCAGGACCTTGAAATGCTTCTTACGAAGCCACTCCTTCGTTGCCCAGGCGGTATGTTTGGGATCATTGTCATGTTGGAAGACCCAGCCACGTTTCATCTTCAATGCCCTTGCTGATGGAAGGAGGTTTGCACTCAAAATCTCACGATACATTCTGTCCTGTACATGGATCAGTCATCCTAGTCCCTTTGCGGAGAAACAGCCCCAAAGCATGATGTTGCCATCCCCATGCTTCACAGTAGGTATGGTGTTCTTTGGATGCAACTCAGCATTCTCTCTCCTCCAAACACAACGAGTTGTGTTTCTACCAAACAGTTCTATTTTGGTTTCATTTGACCATATGATATTCTCCCAATCCTCTTCTAGATCATCCAAATGCTCTCTAGCAAACTTCAGACGGGCCCGGACATGTACTGGCTTAAGCAGGGGGACACGTCTGGCACTGCAGGATCTGAGTCCCTGGCGGCGTAGTGTGTTACTGATAGTAGCCTTTGTTACGTTGGTCCCAGCTCTCTGCAGGTCATTCACTAGGTCCCCTCGTGTGGTCCTGGGATTTTTGCTCACCGTTCTTGTGATCATTTTGACCCCACGGGGTGAGATCTTGCGTGGAGCCCCAGATCGAGGGAGATTATCAGTGGTCTTGTATGTCTTCCATTTTCTAATTATTGCTCCCACAGTTGATTTGTTCACACCAAGCTGCTTGCCTATTGCAGATTCAGTCTTCCCAGCCTGGTGCAGGTCTACAATTTTGTTTCTGGTGTCCTTCGACAGCTCTTTAGTCTTCACCATAGTGGAGTTTGGAGTGTGACTGTTTGAGGTTGTGGACAGGTGTCTTTTATACTGATAACAAGTTCAAACAGATACCATTGATACAGGTAACGAGTGCAGGACAGAGGAGCCTCCTAAAGAAGAAGGTACAGGTCTGTGAGAGCCAGAAATCTTGCTTTTTTGTAGGTGACCAAATACTTATTTTCCACCATAATTTGCAAATAAATTCTTTCCAAATCAGCCAATGTGATTGTCTGGATTTTTTTTCTCATTTTGTCTCTCATAGTTGAGGTCCACCTATGATGCCAATTACAGACCTCTCTCATCTTTTTAAGTGGGAGAACTTGCACAATTGGTGGCTGACTAAATACTTTTTTGCCCCACTGTATGTTATTTCATTTCATTTAATTAATATACATTTGGATTGATTTTGAACAATGTATGTATTTTTCTCTGTATTATTTATTTTATTGATTTTGCGCATTTAATGATTTGTTTTGTATGGGGTTTTTTTTTTTTTTGCACTATATAAATTTAAATTTTTTTTGTAGGTTGGGGAGCACTGTATGTCATATATAATACACTCAGCTGCCTTGTCAAACACTGTACAATAAAAGGATTGCACATATAATGATTTGTTTTGTATGAGGTTTTTTTGCACTATATAAATTATTACATTTTTAATTTTTTTTTGGTGGGTAGGGGAGCGCTGTATGTCATATATAATACACTAAGCTGCCTTGTAAAGCACCGTACAATAAAAGAATGCACATTTAATTATTTGTTTTGTATGAGGTTTTTTTGCACTATATAAATTTTAAAAATAATGTTGGTGGGTAGGGGAGCGCTTTATGTAATATATAATACACTAAGCTGCCTTGTCAAACACCGTACAATAAAAGGATTTCTCATTTAATGATTTGTTTTGTATGGGGGTTTTTTTTGCACTATATAAATGATTTTTTTTTTTTGGTGGGTAGGGGAGTACTGTATGTCATATATAATACACTAGGCTGCCTTGTCAAGCACCGTACAATAAAAGGATTGCTTCATAAACTGAAAGCTGATAGCTTCACCCTGATTGTATCTCAGTATTCAGCATCCTTTACATAGAGCATACAGGTATATCCACGTAGAACACTAGATATAGAGTTGTAATACTAGTGTGCTGTCAACTGCTGACTGCTGTCTCAGTCCTAGTACTGGATTAGTGAACATCTATGTACATTTCATTCATTAGAGCAAAAAATGTACACAGACCAAAGCTATTCTGCTGCGGATTAGCAAGAAAAATTACTGCTGCTTCACAGTCTGATGGATTTCTGTTTTTTTTTTTTTTGTTTAATTCCCACATATTACAGTCTGCTGTAAGACCCAGGCAATTAAAAATAAAGTAAAGAGTGGAAGTGTTTCCTATAACAAATATTTAAAGTGATATTAAACCAAAAATGTAATTGCAGCTTATCAATCATTAGATGTGGTGGATGTATTAGTTTTCTTTTATTTGGCTTTTTTCCACTCTGTTCTCACCTGGTGATCTGGCCAGTAACACACCTCCTATGTTAGTGGGACACAACTCTGGATGAATTAACACAGGAGGCACAGCAGCATTGTCAGTCTGTGGGGGAGAGGAGTGTTAGATGCACCAGCAGATTTAAATACATCAGCAAATTGAAGCTTATACATTATAAGCTGTTACAACAACCGTTTTTTCCTTTTAAGATAAAGGTTTTACATACATAAATAAAAGC
Organism: Staurois parvus; assembly: GCF_062004578.1. Lineage (NCBI taxonomy): Eukaryota > Metazoa > Chordata > Amphibia > Anura > Ranidae > Staurois > Staurois parvus. The sequence goes on along the minus strand of NW_028319728.1, from coordinate 25,777 downwards.
TGATCATTGAAATCACCCCTGCCAGTGTTAAATGGTTTGTCTCAACCATCTAACCGCTACATCTGAAGGACAGCGTGTTCTGTTGAAAAACAACAGATTTAATGGCTAGATCAGTTCCAGGGAGCGTTAGATGTAGTAGAAGATTTAGATACACTAAACAAATTGAAGCCAAACTCCAGCTAACACTTTATAATCAGTTAGAAACAGTTACAGGATAGAGATTTTACATGAATAAATAAAAGCTGATGATTTTTAGCATCTTGCCATTATTGAATGGTCTATTTTTCTCTGTAACTGATACAGTCAGCTGGAGGGCTTTCTGCTTTAGAAAAACAACAGATTTACTGGCTGGATCAACAGATGAAAATGGAAGAAAGGAAGCCTAAAAAAAGAAAGCTAATACAGTCAATGCATCTAAGAATTGGTAAGGTGACAATGGGAGGTGGTCCCAGCACTTGCCCATCCTACATGTAATGTAAATGGGCCCCTAAATCCCTGAAGGCCCTTGTGCAACTGCACAGTCTACACAAATTGTGTGTTCACCCTGATCCAAGTACTATGTGAATAAAATTGCAACAGTTTTTCTGGTATTCCCAGATATCAGTAGTTTGAATCATTGACAGAAGAGAACTCTGAGTAACATCCATATCTCCATACTTGTACCAGGTCAGTGACTCAGAAAGCATTAAAGTTGACGGATCAAAATGACATGGAAGGAACTAGCGTTCTCTGAAAAAGAGCAAGCTATGTGTTCTGTCATTACAGTTATCTTACACCCTTTCCCGCCGTCTCCCAGTGGCCCTTTGAGTGGGTCTTAAAGCGGAGCTCCACCCAAAAGGGGAATTTCGCTTTAAGGGCCAGTTCACACTATAGAAACGTAGTCCAGATACATTCCGGATGTGTTTCTGCATGCATGTTTTTGACGCATTCCAGTGTGTTTTTATGCATCCCAGTTCATTTTTTCCCCTATCTTTTTTTTCAATTTAAATAGGGACATGTGCATTTTGGTGTGTTCCAGTGTGTTCCGGTGCTTTTTTTAATGTTACATAGTTAGTCTGGCTGAAAAAAGACAAAAGGCCATCCCGTTCAACCATACAAATGTGTTTTACTGCGTTCCAGTACAGTTCTGTGTAGAAACAATGCAGCATGTTCTACTTTTTTTTCTGCAAATGGAACGCACTGGAACTGCAAGCACTGATGTGAACTATGACATTGACAACCATATAACCTACTTTCTGTGTGTTTTGGATGCAGAAAAAAAGCAACTGAAATGGATGTAGTGTGAACTGGCACAAAAGCTTTGTCCCCTGCTCCCCATTAAGGATTGGCACCTTTGGGAGCGGGTACTCGAATTTGACAGGTACCCACTCCCACTTCTTCTGCAATCGCCTAGGTGATCAGAAGATCCCCCCCTCCGTAGTCTTCTGGAACACATGACAGGTCACAGAAGACTACGGGGCCATTCACAAGGCGCAGCACTTCTCACACAGTGGGCACCTGGCTGTGAAGCCGAATGATGTCACAGCCGGGTGCCCACAGTGAAGATGCCGGCTCCGGGGATAGAAGACGGCCAGTGAAACCAGACATGGTGAGGACACTGCTGGACCGAGGGACAGGTAAGTGTCTATTGTAAAAGCCAGCAGCTACAGTTTTCATAGCTGTTGACTTTTATTTTTTTTTTAATTCAACTGGAACCCCGCTTTAACCCTGGGTGGCAGAAGCGGTGTTCTATCATATCATTAATGTGATTTGCTGTCACAGCAGTCACATGATCAGTAGCCCTCCCACTGGCTTCCAATCACAAAAGGAGATCGAGAGCTATGCTGGGAGAATGAAGTAAGTGCACTCTCAGCACATGCGCTCAGACCCCATAGGTACCTATGTGCGACGGTTTTGCGTTAAGGCCCACCCTCCCTGTGGCAGCATATAGTCATTACGGTGACGGGAAGAGGTTATGCACACTACAGCAATGCTTTAATTTACAATGATAAGTAAATAATTTTCTAAAACTTTAAGCATACTGCCTCTCCACTGCTAGCAATTAGGTGTGTCCAGGGGCGGACTGACAACTCATGGGGCCCCCCGGGCTATAGGGGATCATGGGGCCCCTGTGTCCTTGCCCAAACTCAAAAAAGCCTATGAAAAAGGTACCAGGGGCATGTCATGGGGCCCCCTACTGACCCTGGGCCCTGGGCAGTGCCCGAGTTTCCAAATGGTCAGTCCGCCCCTGACTCTGTCTAATGGAAAAAAAGATATTCACAGAATTTCATGGTTAGTATTGCTACTTTGTTTTGTTCACTTGAGGATTATGACTGCGGCTGCCTATAATAAGGCTCACAAGCCAAAATGTAAAAAATTAGGGAACACTGTCCACTAGTTTATTGTTTAAATTTTTCATCCAGGCACAGCAGTAATGTAGCAGTGCGCCTTTCATTTTTTCATATGAAGATCTAAAAAACCTTTGTTTACCTATATATAATGCGAGAGACATATACTCTCCGGCCACTTTATTAGGTACACTTGTTCAATTGCTTGGTATGCTCGCCATGAAGACATGGTGAAGACGACTTGCTGAAGTTCAAACAGAGCATCGGAATGGGGAAGAAAGGGGATTTAAGTGATTTTGAACGTGGCATGGTTGTTGGTGCCAGACGGGCTGGTCTGTGTATTTCAAAAATTGCTGATCTACTGGTATTTTCACGCACAACCATCTCTAGGGTTTACCAAGAATTATCCAAAAAAGAGTGGGTTAACCCCTTTTTCAGGACAACATTAAAGAACATGCATATATTATATAAATATCTTAGTCAGTCAACCAGGTAACTTGGCTATGTCCTTCCGGGCTGTGGGGGGGCTTAAAAGGAGACACCAGGGAAATGTCACATCGTCCAAAAAGGGGAATCTCAAGCATTATAATGTAGTTATACCATAGTAGCTCCACTCCACACTACCAGACTTCTAAGATCCTAGAATTCTTCTGATACAACCAAAGTTACACCCACAGGTCGTGTCAACATTTTACATTTCTTAATAGAGGATATTTGTCATCCAAGACTCCTTCAACTAAAAATGTACTAGAGGAGTAAGCCTGCAACAGCCTTGCAAAGGCGACCACAAATCCTGTCCTCCACGGATGTCCTCATATTCACCAGCCACTGTCATGTATCAAAGCATCCTGGATCCTTTAATACGTTTCACCGATACGGCATCTTCAGAAACTTCCTGAAGGTGTCATATCTGTGAAACGTGTTGAAGCGTGACCATAGCCGTTACTTTTGGTCTTCTAGTGAGGTCACATCTGAGTGCGGACTTCCAGGTTTTGAAATGCACGCTGGCTCTAGGGATTGAAGTGACAGAGCAATGTCTATGCACAGAGGCTGTTTACATTGGCGCTGTTCTGAAGCACTTTTAAATGTGAATGGACCTACATGTTCCTTACATTTAAATAAATACTGCACTATGATAAATCATTTTGACATATGTTGCTGAATAGTGTATGAGGGAGGATTACATGGCACAGCAGTGAAGGGCTAGAATCACTGGGGACCACCCAGAATTGTGACATTCAGTGACATCTCTAGTCAATAAGTGCTTAATGAATGCCCAACCGTCGCACATAGGTACCTATGGGGTCTGAGCGCATGTGCTGAGATCACGCTTACTTCATTCTCCCAGCATAGCTCTCGATCTCCATTTTGGATTGGAAGCCAGTGGGAGGGCTACTGATCATGTCACTGCTGTGAGAGCAAATCACATTAATAATAGGATCAGAACACCGCCTCTGCCACCCGGGGTTAAAGCGCAGTTCCAGCTGAATTCCAAAAAAAAAAGTCAGCAGCTACAAAAACTGTAGCTGCTGACTTTTACAATACAGACACTTACCTGTCCCACGGTTCAGCGGTGTCCTTACTACGGCTGGTTTCACGGGCCATCTTCTCTCCCTGGCATCTTCAGTGTGGACACCTGGCTGCAACAACTTGTGGCTTCACAGCCGGGTGCCCATTGCGCATGCACGAGTAGCGCTGCGCTTTGTGAATGGTTCTGTAGTCTTCTGGGACCTGTCATGTGATCAGAACACCGCCTCTGACACCCAGGGTTAAAGCAGAAACAAAGGGGTCATCCCCATGCGGTGATTGTACATTTTTTATACATGTGATGGCACAAGCATGCAATTATTTAAAGAAAAGAGAAAGAACCACAAGTGCATGAATTACTTACCTATATAGTGGCGGAATACAGGTCTGTGGGTTTTCTTTTGGATTTTTGTTAGTTTACTGATTATTAGTAATGTATTTGTGTATAGCGCCTTACCTTTGTTGCAATTCTAAAACTTTTAATTAGATGTGTAGGTTGGTCCAACTGCACATTTTCACCTGGACCTGCCTAAAACCAACATTTACTAGCACCAGTCTACACACAGTTTACAACCCAGCTCTGCGTCTGCCGCACATGGGCACATATAGTGTGTCTGAGAAATGGAGTGCCCCAAACACCCGCTCATGCCTACACCAATAATCCGAAAGACTTGAAATTTGCAAAGATCCCCGCACATTTACTTCCATGAATTCTGTGATACGTATTCACTATATACTGTGAGTAGGCACTGCCGTGTCACACATTTCACAAAGCCTGCCTTCTGAACTACAGAGTTGCTGAGAGGAGGAGTTTCTAGAGTCAGAACAGGAATCACCGCTTGTAGACAGCAAAGTACTATGGGATATGTAGTCCCTAGAAATTGAAAGTAAACAACAGAGGAGAAGAGAGATGCCCAGCAAACAAAACAGAAAGAGATGACCAACAGACAGGCAGAACTGAAAGGAGGGTTTTCAAGTAAGCTTATACTTGACTAGTGTAGAAGAGATGTGCTAATTAAGACCCATACACCTCTGTATGCCCTTAAATATACCAATAATGGAGTAAAATGGCCATCACGGCCTTTTATTAACAATTCAACTTCAATAACACAAAAACATTCCTTAAAACAGAAACATACAGGAGAAGTTGTTAGTCTTCGAAGGCACCAAACAAAAAAACGATATCCCCCTGTGGAACCTTAACCATATTATTAATACTAGGCCTTCAGCCGCAACGCACCGGCTCAGAGACAAAACACACCATCCGCAGTGCAGAACCAGTTAAACCTCCGTTAACCGAAATGCACCCGGGCACACCATACTAACGTTGGGTCCCAACCATTCGCTTTAGCTTAAAAGTATGTACCACCTCCAAAGACCAACAACCACCCCCAGAGCAAGAACAAACCGGGAACTGAAAAAACCTAAACAAACCCCAAGGGAGAGAGGGAAGCTTGCTCTACCACTGCCGATCCTGCACTGGATTGTCCGACCGGAATGCCCGACATCCCCAAGGTGTCGAAGACCCCACCCCGAACACCCATCACCAATCAGGTAACCTACACGTTTCACTACCTCTCACCTTTACTTAACTCTTTCCTGTCTTTCCTACCCCCTCTTCACCTAGTCATGTCTGCCCTATGCTATTTTCTCTTTCTTTCTCTTTTCACTACAGGCACCGCTGGATTGTCAAATATAACAATTATTTGTATTTTTATTAAAATACAGATTTTTTAAAATGAAAGTGTACGCTGTGACTCCTTTTAGAAGGATCGCCAGTTCTCAATGTAAGACAGTCTGGAGCAGGTCAGTGTTTTGGTTTGGTTTTTGGGCAAGGGCTCACTGATTAGTGTTGGGGGTGAGACACTTTAACTACTTTCCCGCTGCCCTATAGCAGATGTACTGCTACAGGGAGGCAGGGCTGCAAAAAAATCATGTATATATATTCATATTTGGGCAGCACAGTGGCTAAATGGTTAGCACTTACGCCTGGCAGTACTAGGGTCGTTGGTTCAAATCCCAGCCATGGTACCTCCTGCCTGGAGTTTGCATGTTCTCCCTGTGCATGTGTGGGTTTCCTCCAAAGACATGCTGGTAGGTGAATTAGCTCCTGTTTAAATTGGCCCTAGTATGTGTATGTATGAATGTAAGTTAGGGACCTTACATTTTACGCCCCTTGAGGGTTAGGGACTGATGTGAATGTACAATATATATGTAAAGCGCTTCGTAAACTGATGGCGCTATATAAAGTACCTGAAATAAATAAATTTAAAAAAATAAATAAATAAAATTCATGATTTGCATTTTCAGGTAGGGGGTGTGCCGATAGGGATGTCAGTCACCGGGTCTGGGCGAATCCTGGTTGGCACTCAGCGATCATTGGGGAAAGCTGACAGGGGAGAGACCTGTATGTAAAAGACATAGGTCTCTCCCCTGACAGCATGGACATGCTGTTTTGTATCTTTCTGCACAGCAGAGAAATACACAGCAGCATGTCTCCCTAGTAAAACACAGCACACAGTTAACCCTTTGAACGCCCTAGATTTTACCCCCTTCATGCCCAGTGTAATTAGTACCATATCAGTGCTTTTTATTAACACTGATCACTGTATTAGTGTCACTGGGGATGTCAATGGCAGTTAGTCTGTTCCCCCCCCCCAGTGTCAGAACACCCACTGCAGTCCCACTATAAGTCGCTAATCACCACCATTACTAGTATAAAAAAATAAATAAATAAAAGTTCCAATATATATACCATCATTTGTAGACACTATAACTTTCACTTAAACTAATTTATTTACACGTATTGGGATTATGTTTTAGCAAAGACATGTCGCAAAAAATATTTTGGCCTAAATTTATGACGAAATTTGATTTTTACATTTTTTATTGGATATGTTTTATAGCAAAAAGTCAGAAATATGTTTTTTTCATAAATTTTTTTCATGGTATTTTTTGTTTATAGTGCAAAAAATAAAAAACAGAATGGTAATCAAATGCTACCAAAAGAAAGATCTATTTGTGAGAAAAAAATTACATACATTTAATTTTTGTACAGCATTGCATGACCGCACAATTGTCAGTTAAAGTAACGCAGAGCCGTATCACAAAAAATGGCCTGGTCAGGAAGGGGGGAAATCCTCTGTAGGGCAAGTGGTTAGGAAGGTACCATCTCCTTTTCACTTTTCAGCAGCTCAGTATGGTTCTTGCAAACAATACGTTTCAATACGGGAATATTATTATTATCATAGCTATTATTTCTCTAGTGGTATCAGCCAGCTAATTTATTTAACCACTATAACATTGAAGCCTTGAAGTCGCAGTGGGTGAAACACATATGTCTGACCCAAACAACCTTTGGAAGCACTATTATACAGATATATAAATCATCATAATTATCAGCACATGTCATTGATAGTCATTTTTGGAGACTGTCACATTGCATCTGACAGTGTGACTGAGAAAAGATCACAGCATTAGGCAGCTCATTAAATCACATCTTCCTCAAATTGACTAAAGTTTTAACTAACACGATTTTGGAACGCTACCTACATTTCACTGTCAATCACTGTAGACTAGCTACAATTTCTATTCACCTCCCAATAATGAGATCATTTTAGATGCACGGCTAACCTTTTGTTAGGATGACAGATCACAATGTAATGATAAATATAATCTCCCATTGTTTATCAGGGGAAATCTAAGTGTGCATCTTCAATTTAGATCCAAGCAAGCTGTGGAAAGCTCACATTTACACAATTTGATTGAAAATGATATAATTATAAATGGAATGCTGTTGTTTGCATTAACGTCATGTCATTTTAAAATGAACAGGTAACCAACCAGCTGAGATCACTTATCTTTCCTACAGCTAATATGAAATGAGTGTTTCAGTATATAGTGCAATACTATGGCACTATCAGGCAAATGTATATTCAAGGAACAGAAGTCACCTTTATAAAAACAGTGGAGAACAGGCAGAAAATCATTAATGACCTGCCACCATTAATACCACCATCTTCAAAATAATACATGCAGATGGAATGTAGGGTCATAGATTGCACCAAAAGAAAATTTGTAGGATGACACTGGATTTTAAAAGGACATTTACACCCTTCGTAAAAAATACACTAGTTCTCCCTACTTATACAGAGGTCCTAAACCTAAATCAAGATGGAGATTCCCTATCTAGTATCAGAAATTTGCTGTGTGTTAAGGTTCTATAGCACGGGTGTCAAACTGGCGGCCCTCCAGATGATGCCAAACTACAATTCCCATGAGGCATTGCAAGATTGACAGTTACAAGCATGACTCCCAAAAGCAGAGGCATGATGGGACTTGTAATTTTGCAACAGCTGGAGGGCTGCCAGTTTGACACCCCTGCTCAAAATACTACACTCCCTCGGCCTCAGAGATTCTGCTCTCTCCTGGCTCTCATCCTACCTGTCACAACGCTCTTTCAGCGTTACCTATAATGCTACCACCTCCCCCTCACTCCCCCTCTCTGTTGGGGTCCCTCAAGGCTCTGTCCTCGGGCCCCTTCTCTTCTCCATCTACACCTCCTCCCTTGGCCAACTCATACACTCTCACGGCTTCAACTACCACCTCTATGCCGACGACACACAAATCTATCTCTCAACCCCCCACCTCACCCCCTCGGTCTCCGCCCGAATCAGACACCTACTGAGCGACATATCAGACTGGATGTCGCTCCACTTCCTTAAACTGAACCTCTCCAAAACCGAGTTTCTGGTCTTCCCCCCAGCCCGGACACCACCCCCCATTGACTTCTCCGCCACATCCAACAACGCCACCATCAAACCCGCCCCGCAGGCCAGAGTACTGGGTGTCATTCTGGACTCCAACCTATCCTTCCAGCCCCAAGTCCAATCTTTAACAAACTTGTGCAGACTCCACCTCCGCAACATCGCCAAAATCCGCACGTTCCTAACCCCAGAAACCACTAAAAAGCTCATCCACTCCCTCATCATATCACGACTCAACTACTGCAACTCCCTCCTCACTGGCCTGCCTCGCCGCTGGCTATCCCCGCTTTAGTCGATCCTGAATACGGCTGCCAGACTCATTCACCTTTCCAGCCGCTCCATCTCCACCACCCCCCTCTGCCAATCCCTCCACTGGCTTCCGATTGCGCAACGGATCAAATTCAAAATCCTAACACTGACGTACAAAGCTGTCCACCATACTGCCCCGTACTACATTACTGACCTAATATCCAAGTACCGCCCAGCACGCACACTCCGCTCCTCACAAGACCTCCTTCTCTCTAGTTCCCTGGTCTCCTCCTCCCATGCCCGCCTCCAGGACTTCTCCAGGGTGTCACCCATCCTCTGGAACTCCCTGCCACAACCCATCAGATTATCACCTACTCTCCTCTCCTTTAGGCACACCCTGAAAACCCATCTCTTCAGGGAAGCCTACCCCACCCCATGCTAACTTGCCGACCTCCTCCACTCTTCCTACCACTCCATCCCCCACAGCTATCTCCTCCTGTACCACTATCCCCTCTCTCCTAGATTGTAAGCTCGAAAGAGCAGGGCCCTCAATCCCCTCATGTTTTGCATTGTATTGGTATTGTTCTGTCACATGTTCTGTCCCCCTTTGTAATGTACAGCGCTGAGCGAACCATTGGCGCTTTATAAATACTGTATAATAATAATAATAATAACAGGGTTCGGACTTTACTTTGATTTCTGCATCTTGGTTTATGGTCTATGATCAAAAAGGACAGGGAGCAGAAACTGCCAGCCATTTACAGTAGGGGGTCAGCAGTTGCAGTTTGCAACACAGGAGGTCACTTGCTCAGCACAGGTGCCATTCCAAGAAGGCTTTACATTAGCTCAATGAATGCAAAGTGTTCTTTGTTTGGACAAGGTGGAGATCGACCACCAAAAACAAAAACTTAAAACATTGCAGCTTACTAATTCTCCACTGCGGTGGCTGCACTTGTTTTCTTTTTTAGGCTTTTTTCCTTTAATTTCATCTGTTGATCTGGTTAGGTGATCTGGCCATACATTATACAATTGTCTTGAGATTTTTGCTTTAGATTTACCAAAAACCATATAATAGGTCAAACCCACTTTCAATTTTATCCAATTAGGTAGGCCCTTTCACTACACCGTTGAAGGTAAATCTAAAGGAAATTGGTCAGAAATTGGACAGAAAATGGAATAGTGTATGGCCAGTCTTAGGGTGTTTCTGCTTTGGGTGGAGGAGCGACAGAGACATCTTTGGACAGCAGCATTCTCAATCTGGGGACAGGATAGTGTAGATATTTCCTGTAGGCCTGACCTTTAGGAATGGGCTATCTGGTGTGAAAACGTGTGTTCTGCTTGCTATATGATCTTATGTATTAGGTTACCAACTAATAAACACAGCTGGTTTTTGCTATTAAGCCCAGGTTCACACCGAATGCAATTTCTAAGTCCTCATGCACACTGGACGATTTTACAGTTGCTGTTTTTGGCTTTTGACGTTTTTTTCTACAGCCAGTAAACTCCCCAGCATGCTATCCTATGTGTCCATGCACACATAGACTGTAATCAACTTTTTTTGGCAGGGACGTTTGGCCAGCTCTACAGTGAAGTCAGATGATTTCAAAGACGGATGACATGCCGATTTGGTGCGATTTGCAAGACATCTGACACACTACTTTAGAAATCGGCATGACTCTGATCAAGTGGGAACCGCACAGATATGACTTTTGTAATTGCAGACAATACGATGTGACTTGGAATGTAATTTGCAAGTCGCATGGCATGAAAATCGCATGCCAATTCGCAGCCAGTGTGACCACGGACTTAGTGTCATTCCAAGTGGGAGTTTTAAGTGGGTTCCATATTTCTGCAAAGACTTTGGTATGCAGAACCCTTGACGGAATTGTTAAATATGCTTTGTGCGTATCAGTTTTAAAAAATGATTCTGTAGCCTCAAAATGTATTCCAACAAATACATTTATCTGCTTCTGGTTTCATTCTCTTTTTTTTTTTATTGATTATTCTGTGAAGGTGATTATGTTGTGCAAAATATTACATTTCTATATAAATGACACATCTCCTTCGCAGGCTACAAAGATTTCTGTAGGAGGATCAAAGAAGTCCAATCACACTATTAACAAAAGAAATAATTGTACGAGCAGATTTCAAAAATTCATAATATAAAGCACATTAAGTGCTAAATGCTCCTTGAATCGGACTAAATGTGCTTACTGGCTTTTCAATTGTGTTTTGTTTTTTTTTTATTTTATACCATAGAAAGAATGGAGCACTCATTCACATCTACGCCTGTAGCTCTGGCTGCCTACTTTAGAACATGACGATCGACAGCAGGTTGTCATGGCAACTCTCATTCATGGAAGAAGAGTAGAGAAGCTTTTAATTGCTATTACGCCATTTAAAAGCAGGGACAGAAATCATAACAAAAATCATGTATTCACTCTGCCAAGAAATTTCCAGTTGCTATAAATTGATAATACTGCTCAGATGTTACAAAACAAGAACAAACATTTGCTGTTGTGGTTCTTATTAATCGCTATATTTGCTATTGTAGACAAAGCTGTTCAGAAAGTTCCTAATATGTAACTGATATATTAGAATACGCTGCAAACTGTACCTATTGGTTCAGTATGTACGAGCAAACTAAGACTTGGGTTCAGCAGGTTTTGATCTATAAATATCAAAGAGAACCTGTCATTTCAACAAAAGTGTTTAGAGCCACAGGTACTCAATATATTGAGAGGACTACTCACCTAATACGGACATTTTTTGAGCTATATTTCTATAATTGTTTATTTGGTTTATTGGATTTTTATTGAATTATATATATATAAATATATATATATATATTTTTTTTTTTTCACAAATTATGTATTTTTTGGTTTAGGTTAACAATCATGTTTATTATATGAAAACCAGTCACATATATATATAAATTTATTTTTTATTAATTTGATGATCACATGATATCAAGGGTTAACACTATTAATAGCACAGGAGCACAGGAGCACAGGAGCGCAGCACTAATATTTGGATTGATGTTTAGAGCCACAGCTGACCATAAATTAGATCAAATGAAATGCATCTGCTGGTTTGGTCATTATCTGATGTAATGTTACACCAGAACGCTAAATCGACACAATTAGGGGTAGGAAACCTGCTGCTCTCCAGCTGTTGCAGGACTACAAGTTCCATCATGCCTCTGCAAGTCATAGCTGTTACTGTCAGCTTTGCAATGTTGCAATGCCTCATGGGAAATGTAGTTCCACAACAGCTTGAGAGCCGCAGGTTGCCTACCCCTGGCACAATCATGCTGAACAACTACTAGCAGAGTCTGGGTGTAGAGAAATTTAGACAAGTCACCTCAAGCTGCTTTTGAATAACTTTTACCACTTGGCCTTCGGAAGATTTTACCCCCTTCATGACCAGGTAATTTTTTTGCTATTCAGCACTACGCTACTTTAACTGACAAGTGTGTGGTCATACAACACTGTACCCAAATGAGATATATAATTTTTTTCTCACAAATAGAGCTTTGTTTAGGTGTTATTTGATCACAGAAACAACACCTCCTGCGCTCTAGGACTCAAACCAGGGGTGGAAGGATCAAAGGAACCTCGAAACAATTCCACCAGTGCATGTAAGGTTGTGCAGCTCTAGAACAAGGCTGGGGAAGCCTGACCAATACTGTGAAGTGAAGCAAAAAAAAAGAGCGCACCAACCTTGCGCATTACCTCAGTAAATCTGTGATTTTATTAAATGAAATATATATACTCACAAACAAGGAAGTAAAACAAGCATTACAGATCCTCAAAGGAACTAAGGAGTGTAGAGCCAGTGGGAGTCACGTCTTAAGGATAGACTCTCAAAGCGTGTCAGCGTTACCTAGAGAGTCTACCCTCGTGACGTGATTCATACTGGCTCTACACTCCTTAGTTCCTTTGAGGATCTGTAATGCTTGTTTTACTTCCTTGTTTGTGAGTATATATATTTTATTTAATAAAATCACAGATTTACTAAGGTAAAGCGCAAGGTTGTTGCGCTCTTTATTTTTGATGCACTTCACGTTATTTGATCACCACTGGGTTTCTTATATTTTACTATATAAATGAAAAAAGACCAAACAGTTTGAAAAAAAAACTATATTTTTTTACTTTCTGCTATAAAATATACCCAATTAAAAAAATAAATAAATAAATCTAGGCCAAAATGTATTCTGCTACATGGTTGTGATAAAAAAAATAATCCCAATAAGTGCATATTAATTGGTTTGTGTGAAAGTTTTAGCATCAACAAACTATGAGATGTATACTGGCATTTTTATTTATTTATTTATTCATTTATTACTAGTAATGACAGCAATCAGCAACTTATAGCGGGACTGTGATAGTAATGGCAGATGGCAATCTGACACTAACTAATACTGTGTGGGAACTGACAAGATGACACTGACATCACCAGTGACACTAATACAGTGATCAGTGTGCTAATAATATACACTGACACTGTACTAATGAAACTGGCTGGGAAAAGGGGTTAACATCTAGGGGCAATCAAAGGGTTAATCATATACCTAACAAGTGTAAATTGTTTACTGTGTGCTGATTCTGCTAAGGGATGTGCCAGTTTTTATCCCCTGCTTTGCAGGAAAACAAGAAGCCGACACATCACCACTGCCAGGACAGAGCTCTGTGTTGTTTGCAATCACAGAGTTCCCTCCTGTCACCCGCTCTGTCCCAGCCATAAATTGGCCATGACCCACTGATCACCTTGTGTTGTAACAAATCACAGCACAGCCAGGGCGGCGCGCGCGCGTGCCCTATAAGAGCAGGATCATGTATCAGATATATGATCCACCGCAGAGCAGCCGCCCTGCAGCAGTATATTTGCATAGGGTGGTCCACAATTGGTTAAAGAAGTTACTAAAGATCTAAGGTGTCCAACATTTGTTTTTAAAATGCTGACTACTCAACAATAAAAGCATTAAAATGATATTAAAGCCTTTTTTTTTTCTTAAATCAGATTAAAATACCATAACTCCTCCAGGATATAATAGAGTCCAATAGGAGTCCCCTCAGTACTGCAACTGTACATGCAGCCGTTCAAAATACCGCACACACAGCCAAATCCTTCCCTGGTGATGCACTGCACTGCTCGCATTTAAATAAATGGATGGATGGATGAACGACGCTACAAAGCTGCTAGTGCTCTGCTTGCCAAAGACAACCATGGGACATGGATCCATCCATCCATTTATTTAAATGCGAGCAGTGCAGTGCATCACCAGGGAAGGATTTTTAATATTTAATATATACAGTATGTGTAACTTTCTACTTATTTTTTGCACACTTCTGATGGTTCATATGATTTTATGATTGTCACTAGTTTCAATGGTTTTATTTATACATATATATTTATATATATTTTTATAGATTTTTTGTGTTTACTTATACTATGTCAATTGCCCCTGTGACTCCTCCACCTGCATAGGGGAGTGTCCAGGATGGCCCATGTGACCTTTGGTTCAACTAGTAGTGAGCATATAAAAGAGGGAGCAGACATTTGGTCAGTTGGCTCTGAGGAAGAGGAAAAGTCCTTGAAACGCGTCAGCCTTTTGGATGTCTAAAGTCCTTATTACGGACTGTTACTTAGCGTGGTGTTGTCCCAGCTGTTCTTTTATGATGTGCCTTGACTATATTGTCGTTTGTGAGTACAACACATACTTTATTTTTTATTAAACATTTTTTATGGTAATGCACTAGGCCTGTGCACCCTCTTTTTTTTCTTTCCTCATTCACTAAAAGTCCATGTGTGAATGGACACATAGGATAACATGGAGGGGCGTTTGGGAGCCTGATGCCCCTAAAAGTGGCTGCAAAAACGCCCTGTGTGCATGAGGCCTTATATCTAGTCCCTCTGCATTGCATTCTGTTTGATACTCTGGGATGGCGGGTCAGCAAGCCCAGGCCGTGATTTACCAGTCACCTAGCAATTATGTACTGGTAGATCTACAGTTTAAGCTGATCAGGATGTATTATTAAACCAGGACCCAGTTACCCAGTTTGTTTGTTTTTTGCTCTCCACACGAAAATTTAGTACAGAAGGTCTCTGTATAGAAACAGGGGTTATTGCATCTTTGTTCACTGTTTGTGTTACTTTGCTTTTGTTTGACCAGTTTGGCTTTATTATATACAGTGTCCTTCTCACTATGTGTTGTTTATCTTACTGCATAGGGGTGTGTCAGAGTGATAGAGGCAGTATATCAACCTGGGAAATGAATCAGTCTCAGAAGATGTGCTGTTCTATTAATGGTTAGCCAAGAGCTAGCTAACAAAACTGACAGAAGTAGCATTGTGTTTCATTCCAAAATGAAATTTACCTCTGTGAATAGTTCTGTAAAACTGCAATACAATTACATAAACTGAAGTTACAATATGCTTGAATACATGTTTCTTATAAATGCGTACAATGAACACATTTCTTGCAAACAGCTACTTACAAATCACATTAAATATATTGAAATGCGATCTAGATATATATAGTATATATGACTGACAAACACAATGAAAGAACTTACAGTCATATGTGTATCAAAGGGAGAATGTAGGAGGCTTCACTGGTGTTCATCTGGAAGCTAAACTGGAACTGGATTGATGTGTGCGTGAAACTTCCTCTTTCCTTTTTCAGAAAAGAATAGACTGTAGTCGCAATGAATACCCAATAGATGGCTCCTTACTCAACACAATGATGAGCCATTTAATGGCTCCATTGGGGGTCTAACCTGTTCAATGTGGGGGAGCAGTAAAAAAAGTCAAGTGGCAGAGGATGGGAGGTCAGCAGGGCAGAAGACAGGGGTCACTGCTGGCAGGGCAGAGGACAAGGACACAGCTCCTTCTCCCATCCCTGTACTGCACACAGCCTGGGCCTAGGCAGCAGAGCTCCTCCTCTTTACACAGCATAGTAGCAGGTTAGGGCAGTATAGTGGCAGGTAAGGGTTGTATAGTGGCAGTATAGTGGCAGGTTAGGGTACACTTTTGGGGGGGCACAACTACAATCTGAGGGGGAATAGCCCACCCCAGCACCCCCCTAGATCCAATCATGCTACACTACAGTATTACTTTACTGTTTGTAGAATGAAATGTTCTTCCTAGAAGAACTACATGGTTATGATTTCATTTCCTGTTTCTGTGTCCCTATTGTTTTCCAAAAAAATAGGTAGGGCTTCGCCATGTGTTCATTAACATCTTGACTGCTGTTATTTGCAGCAGCTTTCAAACAGACAACACCACTGAAGTCTTATAAAATGAAGGCTGCCTGCATATACACATTTAATGACTGCACCTTAGAAAAATGTAATTTCTCTTCTTACCAATTTATTAGTGTAAGATATACGGGGTGTGACAATTTAATTCCTGGAATCCCCGCAGTGTAGCGCTATGGTGGGGAGTCACACAGCCATGTGCACTCGAGCGTGTTCTGACATGTTCTAACTTGCAATTGCTTGGGTTACAGACCAGTTGACTCAGTCTTTACAGAGTAGTTGAAGAAAAAAACGTGTGTGCATTGCGCTGTTGGCAAAAAAGGAGTGACAGGAATCTGGAACAGCAAATTAAAATCTGATTTTGTGTAAAAATTGGCAAAAGTACAAGTGAAACTTTAGCTTTGTTACAAAAGGCTCACGGTGAACATTCCACAAAGAAATCCAGGGTTTTTTGAATGGCATAGGCGTTTTAAGGAGGGATGGGAAGATGTCCACAATGACGCAAGAAGTGGGCAACCAAAAACACAAAGGACAGATGCAAATGAAGGCCCCTTGACCCCACTCCCTCCTCCTAGGGAAAGGGAGCCTTGACTGCTGGAAGCTTGGCAGCTACATGGGAGTAAACCTAAAACAGGGATGTTAAGTGGTTCCGATAGGATTGGCCACCAAGACATGAGGTGACTGAGTGGAGCCTGAACTATAGAAAATGGCTACACAGGGGCAGGTCCCACCACTCTGAGGAGATTTAGACGTCACAAGAGCTGCCCAGCCTCCCACCCATTGGGAGTTTCATCAGAGCTTTATTGGCGGTTTTACCTTGCCAGTGGTTGATATTGCTTTATGGGTTATGCCCTCAAGTTTAATTCTGGGATCAGTTTAATGCCTGTCTGGCCTCCTAGACTATCTTTGTTTTTGTTATGGATGCTCAAGGTATAACCGTGACTGGCATGATTTCTTTGAATGTTGTTATATTTTGGAAAGTTCAATAAAGCTGTGGCCTTGCCCTAGTTCCAACTTAATCAGCCTTTTTGGTGGGCAAGGTTTTTTGTTACGTTAGTGGTCAAAAAGCACCTAGGATTCTCAGCAGTCATGTGGACAGAGTGTGAACCAGAGTGTTTGACCGATGTCAGAAGAATTGACCATGAACAGGGAAACAGTGCGGCAAATTATAAGAAGGATTTTGGGAATGAAAAAGATTTCCACAAAACTGGTGCCTCAAATCTTGACAGAAGAACATAAAGAACATCTTCTTCCAATTTCATCCAATTTTTTGAAGAACTCAGAGGTGTTTGATAGGGTTATTACGGGTCCATTCCGGGAATTAAATGGTGACGCCTCGTATATGTTTCTTAATTTGTTATATTTTACCTTGTATGCCAATACATTTGCCAACAGAGATTTTTTAAATTGCATTAGATTCCATAAACTGCTGTGTTTGTTAGGGTGGCTCAGGACTGTGTTCAGACATATACCAATCAAAGTTGTCAAGACAATTTTTTCAACAACATGCTGCTAACTTGCTTCGTATCATTATAGCAGGAGCCTGCATGTTCGTTGGCCCTCTAGCCATACAGATACCAGATACCATTTATTGCTGATGTTAATCCAGTAATTGTACAGTAACAGTGCTGAAGCTTTAATATTTTGTTTCCTTTTTCTGTAATTACAATGATTTTTTCATTATACTCTACCCAGGTTTGCACAATGTATTCTAAAGTCCTCCTAAATGACTAAATCCTCTTTAAATAAACCCGTTGAGTCAGTAAATAAATGCGGCTGGTGCATAGATTTAAAAGCAGACATGTAAAGACGCTTTCATTTCTTAATCTTCCTGAGCATCTCAAGAGTCCCCAGAGCTGCAGCATTCATTATGCAGTTCTGATTTCCAGATCTGAAGGCTTAGAATACAACTTCCTAGCTACAAGCTACTTAAGTGGGTGCCTGCTTTTAAATCTATATATCAGATTACTGAGGTTACTGATATATCAGATTTTATTAAAATGAAAAATATCATGGTTTCTATTTATGTAAATTGTACTGCAAGTCAACACTTAAAGTACAGATAAAGCCGCTATTTTCACTTTGTATTTCAATGATTTTTATTAGTATAAACATTTAAAAAAAAAAACAGAAGCAACAAGACACGCCCACGCAGAGGCCATCAATTGCACATAAAAAAATAAAGAAAACAGTGCTCTAACACCAACAGAGCAAAAAGTGCGCCCACGCAGGGGCTATAAATGGCACATAAATGACAAAAACATTGGTATAACATTGACAGTAACTCAAACCAAAGGCAGCTATCCAATGCCACACCAAAAACAAACAGAAATAGAAAAGGAAGGAGTATAAAAGGAAAAAGATGACAAGACCATGAGCAGGGGTTCGGGAACGCCAGTACCGAGCAACATCACAACCCCAGACTAGCTGGGGGAAGCGTGGGAAGGGCATATTGCAACCACGGCTCCCATATTTTCAAACATTTCTATTTGGAGTCATTACAAATACTCTACATCTGTTCTTTCAGCATCCTAGTGGACATATGGTCCCGCACCCCCTGAAGAGAGACAAACGGGCGCTTCCATACCTGAGCAATTGTTCTAGTGGCCGACAAAAAATAATAGGAAGCCAACTTCTGCTGGTGAGCCAAGAAGCCCGGAGTGGGACAATGAAGCAAAGCGTACCGAGAATCCCGGCATCTCTCCTTTGCCACATCTTGAACTAAACTGAACTATGAGTTATTTACTTAAGCTGTGCCCTCTCGGTAGGATGTTTGTAACCCTGGCATTCTGCTTAATACATGGTTCAAGTTTATTGCAACTACACTCTGTGTGTTCTATGCCGCCGCACCACGCTGCAGCTCCCCACAGAAATGTTTTCATTTAATCTTTACCTTGTAATCCAGCAATTAAAACAGTTCCTGTTCCTGGGTGGCTACACTGACTTCTACACTGTATTGTTTGAGGGAGTCACCTTGGATGGACTTCAAACATATTTGCCTGTGTTGATCTTCATTGCATGGGGACTGCTGGGATTAGTAGTTTACAAAAGAAAGCTAAGATTTTTTAACTTGCAGTGCAGCTCATAGGAAATGACAAGGACACTGCATTTCTGGCAAGATAAACAGTTGTTTTCTGTACTTGCAGAAAATGTTCTGAGCATGAAAAAAAGAAAACTAATGGAGCCACTGCATCCATGGATTAGTATGCTGCAATATAATACTTTTTTTGTTTTTGGGTTTTGTTGTCCACTTTAAAAATTAAGAAAATGGGTGCTTGCAGGTATCTCTCATTAACCATATCAGTACCCTGTAAACCCCCATCTATCTCCCACTTCTGACATTCTTATATGCATATATCATCTTTCTTGAAAAAAAAATATGGGCTCCCAACTTTTGCATCCCTGCTTATCAAACAAAGGTGCTCCCCATCAGGTTAGTCCAATAGGAATATTCTGAAAGGAAGATGGACACAGGGCAGCTCAAGAAAATTGTAATTGATCTCTTCAGGGAAGCCTGTCCTGCCCTCAGCTAATAATGGAATCTTCTGTTCCTCCTACCAATCCATCCCCCACAGTTACTACCTTTTGTACCACTAGCCCCTCCCTCCTAGATTGTAAGCTCCAAGGAGCAGGTCCCTCCTAACCGTCTTGTGTTGAAGGGTATTGTTGCTGTATTGTCTCCTGTTATATTGTAAAGCGCTGAAAAAACTGTTTTTTTTTTGATTGAAAAGATACTTTTATTACAGAAGCATCAAAAACAACATGATACGTGTAATCGGGGTACATCTCACCCTGTACTGCGACGCAGCGCACCACATAGCAATACAGTTCAAGCATACAATAAATACATTCAGAAATAAATACATTCGCTCAGCGGTATGATGCCTGACGTGATGTGCAGAGGATGAATCCCCAGACCGCCACGTCATGCATGACGCCGCTTACCCCAAAAACCATAGCATCCTGATACACAGTACTAAGTCATGCAATAAACGAAAGCGAAAAAACCGAAAAACCGAAAATCACAGTTTACAATAGGCATCGGGTGTGGGGGGGGGGGGGGGGGAAGGAAGGGGGGAAACACAGGCCCGAAGCTTTATTGAAAGACAAAGACAGGCAAGGGGGAGTAGGGGGAAGGGGGGAAATCTTCAGACTGAAAAAACTGTTGGTGCTGTATAAATCCTGTATAATAATTAAAAAAAAACATAATAGCACCCCAGGATGTGCCATGTTGGGGGGGATCTGGGAGCCTTGTTAAGTTAATGGGAGTTGCATGCAGGTGATTGCACTGTTTCCCGACTGTCATTTAATACTGTTTTCTACAGTGAGAAAAATTCCAAGATATACAATGGCTGTATTTATTAGTAACTGAGGGTTGTGAAGGACCATGAGCTACCATGGGATTAGCTGTGTGTGGCTCTGGAATGTCACTTGACTCCTCCACTTGCTGAATGTGGGCTTCACTGGAATAACATGAGGAGAATAAAATGTGTAAAAAATGACATAAAAGTTCCGGGTTTTACAATATGGCACTTGTTGACTTCTCTGATGTATCCAGATTTATAGGGTATAATTATAAATGTTTTAGGTTTTTACATTGATACATTTTTTTTTAATAAATAGGGGTACTATGAACTCCTTACCCATTCACATAGAGAGAGGCACTTATCTGGGGGGCCCTTATTTCTAAAGGGGGTTTTCAGATTCCATTAAGCCCCCACCTGCAGACCCCCACAACCATTGGGGCAAGATTGTGGGGAAGAGGCCCTTGTCCTCATGAACATAGGACAAGGTTTTTCTGCCAGGTGGCAAGGTACCTTCCCCATGATGAGGGCATGTGGCCTGGTACGGTTCAGGAGCACATGATTGTGTTTCCCCTTTACTGACCTGCCAAGCTGCATGCTTGAATAGGGTTCGTAAACAGTTCTTTGAGGGTACCCCATCCATTTTTTTTTGTGACATCCACGCCAGACTTAAATGGTCTGACATGAAGCCTTCCTTGCTCTATCCCCACCCTTTTGTTTGCATTTACCTGTCAGCTGGGAATTTCTAGCTGACAGCTGAATGGGCCAAGCAAGGTGACTCCCTGTTTGACAGGACACCGGCTTCCTAACAACCAGCCTTAGCAGGAAGCTGTCCCAACACTCCTTCATTTGATGTTCACTGAACCTCCAAACAGTGAAAATGTGTCCCAAGCCAGGGTTTTGACAGACCAGCAGCTCAGCACTAGTAACTAAACATATTTTGGTTGCTGCCATCAGAATAATTTTACATTATGCATTAAACCACACAAATGACCTAAACACACTGGTGGTCATAACAGACGTTGCATCTAAATTCTATTGAGTTTTAGGTTGGAAAAAGATAATAAAACACTTGACCAGTTGGCAAACATTGATACTTTTTCTTTACTTAGCAGTTACATAAACTTTTTTAATTAGCCCAAATGGACATTTAGGAACTGTGTCAACAGGCTTTTGGCTTTTGTTGTTGACATCAGTTTGAGACCTTCTGAGATCATTCAGAATTCATTGTCAGTTGCATTTGACCTGCAGTAAGCCTCTTTCTGACCTGCCTATGACCTGCTTCAAGCAGATTTTGCAGTCTCTTCATACTTCATGATAACGCAAATAGATGTGTATTATTGCATGGCGTGCATCCCTGAGGACACAGTAGGGTGGAGGTAATGTACAGCAACTCCAATTGGAAGAGTTTAAAAAAAGAAGGGGGGGCCAATCACCAACTGATCAGGAGATTCCAGATTCCATGTTCCAGATGTGGTCAGTAAGAGCTTGCTTGCCAAAGAAGGAGGAATATTTTTAAGGCTAGTTTTGGTAGCAGCAGTAAAAAAAAAAGAAAAAAGTATATGGGTAAGATCAGGGGTGGACTGACCATTTGGAAACTCGGGCACTGCCCGAGGGCCCTGGGTCAGTAGGGGGCCCCATGAGATGCCCCTGGTACCTTTTTCATAGGCTTTTTTGGGTGTGGGTGAGGACACAGGGGCCCCATGATCCTCTATTGCCTGGGGGCCCCATGAGTTGTCAGTCCGTCCCTGGGTAAGGTTCATGGGGAGAAGGAAAAGTGGGAAAAAAATCTCACAGGGTGACACCAAAAAGCTTTAAAGCAAGCTGATGATGCCCGCGAGATGGATTGGATCTGCGGTAACACGTGGTGTCACCCCTCCAGAGGTGGGCGTTCTCTGTCGTGCACACAAAGCCTGGCTCCTCCCCTCCCTGTGTCCCCATCACACCCCCCGGACCGGTGTTGCAAGCTCGGATTCCGATCCATTATGCTTCCCAATCCACAGATCCAATCCATCTTGCGGGGATAATCGGTTTCCAACCTATATGGGTTAACTAATCTTGCAACACTGGTCCTGGTGGTGCGACGGGGACACGAGGAGGGGAAGAGCCAGGCTGTGTGTGCACAACAGGGACCGCCCAACTCTGAAGGGGTGACACCACGTGTTACCGCACCAGGTGACACCAACCCTAGGGACGCCCCTGGGTGGGAGCATGGTTTGCAGACAAATGTCACTGGGGATTCAAAAGGCTTTAGGTCTGAATAGGTCACAAATTCTCAGGCACATGGTAGGATGGGGAAGATGAATTTATTAGGGATTTTATTAGGTATTATTTATTTGGGAGGTTTCAGCCCAGGTTTGAAACTCAATAGAGGGGAGCTGCAGTCACCATGGAGAT
This sequence comes from Staurois parvus, assembly GCF_062004578.1. Classification (NCBI taxonomy): domain Eukaryota; kingdom Metazoa; phylum Chordata; class Amphibia; order Anura; family Ranidae; genus Staurois; species Staurois parvus. The sequence continues at coordinate 2,946 of NW_028319728.1, read as the reverse complement.
CATCATGTGTTGTTTAAGTGGTACTAAACCCAACAAAACAAAAAATGTATTACATTTCAGATTACCAATCCAATAAAAAAATGTTATGGGGTTAATACCACGTTAAGTTTCAATATCGTCTATCCTAACCATATATGAATGAATGGGGCCATGTTGCCATTACTGATATGGATCAGTTCCTCTGTTGTTTTAGTTTTTTTCCTTTATTTTTACCTGATCCAGCCAGTAAGTCTGTTATTTTTCAACTTCCTTTACCAGACAAAGCTGTCCAACAACAATGGCAGTTAGAGGGTTAAGACAATCCATTTAACACTGACAAAGTTGCTTACAATGATCAGCTTTTATTCATTTCTGTAAAAAGGAAAATAAAACTGCTGTAACTACCTATAAAGTGTTAGCTGGAATTTGACTTTAACTTGTTAGTCAAGTCCTTCTAAATCTGTCAGTCTAACATGACCATCTCCCCAGACTGACAATGCTGCTGTCCAAAGGTGTCTGTTACTCCTCCAGTGGAATAAAGACACCTAAAAAAAGTAAGTCTGTTACTGGTCACCAGGAAAAAACTAAAAGAAAAAAAATCCTAAAAAAAGAAAATGAACGCACATCACATGTAAGAATTGGTAAGCTGCAATATGTTATATTTTGTTTTTGTATTTAAAGTGATTGTACACCCTTATTTTCAAAAAATGTCATACTTGCCTGTTCTGTACAATGGTTTTGCACAGAGCAGCCCCGATTCTCTTCTTCTGGTTGTCCCCCGCTGGTGCTCCTGGCTCCTCCCTCCCAGGTGCGTCCAATAGCAAGCTGCTATGGGGGCACTCATGCAAGCTCACTCCTGTAAACACACAGAGCCTGTCTGTCCCCTTCTCCCTGACGCTCTCTCACCACAGGCTGTGATCAACAACAGCGGGAGCCAATGTGTTTGCTGTTGTCTCTGAGCCTATGAGGAGGGAGTGAGTGGAGAGCGTGAAATAATCCTCCTACATAAGTTGTACCTGTTTATCTGCAGTCTTCTCTTCTCTACATCTGTTCAATGTGCTAAATATATAAAGCTTGTCTGGGAGTTCATAAAAAGGGGGGCAGAGAGCTGAAATTACACTCTGTAGAGCTCAGTAAGGAGAGCTCTGAGAGCTGATTGGAGGAAAGAGACACATCCTTCTTCTCAGGGGTGTATTTACCACAAGGTAAACAAAGCAGTTGCCTAGGGCGGCATTTTTTAGGGGAGCAGCGCTGCCCCCCCAAAAGAAGGGATGGAAGAAGTGACACATGCAGCATGGGGACCAGGTGGGATCTGAGAGAGGCTGCGGACTGCTTGATGGTGTATGCAGAGCCTGACTCTTGTTCCTGGGAATGTCCTGAACTGTGAAGGTGAGTGTTTTCTCTCTCACCGGGGTGGGGGGGGGATTACCAGTGTGTATGGGGCTTGGTGGAAGTGGAAGGCTCTCTCGGGGGGGATGATGGGGTCTCGTTGGTCAATGCCAGTCTCTCTACAAGGGGGAGGGGGTGTTGGTCGGTGTTAGGGTCTATCTATGGGGGGGAGCCGATTTGTGTGTTGCCTAGGGCAGCACAAAACTTAAATACACCACTGCCCCTTCTCACATCTCACAGGAACAGAGCTGAGGTTGTCACTCAGCTGGAGGTGTCACCATTTTCTCTTGGTGTCAGGAATACTTGTCAGAAGTGACTCATGCTGATAGCAGAGGAAAAAAGAAGTAGACAGAAATGACATTTCCTGCTCTGGACTGAGACAAGTAAACACTAGATATGGATATTATTGTTCATGTTTTATGTCTGAGGTCTACAACCACTTTAATGCAGATAATGAATTACATTGGTTCTAAAGGTAAAAAGTTTTTTTTATCCTAATGCATTTTCTGCATTAAAGTGATAAAACCTTCTCTGTGCTGCCCCCTCTCCCAGCCTTCTTTTTACTTTTCTGAGCCCGATCTCAATCCAGCACTGTGCATGAGAGCTCCCTATTCTCTTTCCTTCCTCACTGGGCAGATTGATTGGCTCCTGCCTCTGTCAATCAAATCCTATGTTGAGGGAGTGGGGGATGGGGCCAAGCCCTGTTGTCTGTGTCAATAGATGCAGGGAGTGTGGCATGGGATCAAGCCCACATGAGTACCCCCATAGGAAGTGGCTTTCTATGGGGACACTTGCTGAAAAGGAGGAGCCAGGAGCACCATCGGGGGGACCCCAGAAGTAAGACCATTGCACAGAGCAGGTGAGCAGGGGCGGACTGACCATTTGGAAACTCGGGCACTGCCCGAGGGCCCGGGGTCAGTAGGAGGCCCCATGAGATGCCCCTGGTACCTTTTTCATAGGCTTTTTTGAGTTTGGGCAAGGACACTGGGACCCCATGATCCCCTATTGCCCGGGGGCCTCATGAGTTGTCAGTCTGCCCCTGCAGGTGAGTATAAAATGTTTTTATATGTATAAAAAAATTATCTTTTAGAATTGCTTTACGGTAAAAAAAAAGTCAGCCTAAACATGGCCACATTCATTCATAACTGGTCGGGATGGACAATATTCAAATTCAAGTGGTTCTAAAGAATATTGTCCATCCTGACCAGTAATGAATGAATGTGGCCATGTTATCATTACTGATATGGGTCAGTTCCTCCATTTCTGCTATGTGTTCTATATGTCTGAATGTTAGACATTTCCAGAATTTGCAGTGTCATGGTTGTGTGATGCAACAAGAATAGAGCTGGGTAATAGGGAAGGTTCTGGCCATTAAAGAGACATCTTAAACACTCTTTAGCATGCCTATAGTGAAGTGAGCACACAGGCACTCCTGATCCTGTAATCCCATGGAAGGAACTTGCTGCACACGCTCATCGTACAATACAGATGCAGTGCCTGTATTACGCTGACAGCTGCCACACCCTCCGTGCACACGAGTCCGAGATTGTTATTGGAGGAGCTCCTACAATACAAGAG